>NC_086444.1:642308418-642608418 GCF_028390025.1 Pseudophryne corroboree
ATTAGGTTGACAAGACTTCGGTCGACAGTCATTAGGTCGACCACTATTGGTATGAAAAAAAGGTCGATGTGAGTTTTTAACTTTTTTTTTTTACTTTTTCATACTTTACGATACACGTGGACTACAATTGGGAATAGTAACCTGTGCCTATCGCTCGCCATGCGAGGGGACATGGTGCACTAACTGGTGTTCCCCGTCTCTTTACGAAGAAAACGTCAATTTTTCTCTCTCAAAAACTCATGTCGACCTTTTTCCATGTCAACCTAATGACCATGTCGACTTAGTGACCATGTCGACCAATAGACTGTCGACCTAAGTCTTGTCGACCTAATGGCCCAAACCAGAGTGAATACTGGTGACATTCTCTGATTGGTAAACTAGTACATGCCACACACTGAGTGACAGCGGCATGAATCCGTCTTGCCGGTGCCTGGCACTGTGGAGCCCCAGCTGCGTGACCTACCATTGCATTGGAGGAATTGATGAGACACACCACTGCCAAGTAGAACCACCTCCTCCTGTACACCTGGTACTGCCTGAGGCTGCTGACACTTGAGCATCTCTTTGAGTCAGGCTCCCGATCACCGTCCTGTATGAGTGGGGCATCCTCCTCCTGTGCATCCTGCGCTGCATCCTCGAAGACCTGAGGCTCAGCCATGTCCCTGGGATCCGTGTCACTACTTCCCACAGCACCCGGCAGTACAGTGACTGAGTGCAGGTGCAGCAGCTGAGACTGGAGCCATATGCTGCACAGCAGCCAGATCAGTCCTAGTAGTGCTCAGTGTAATCTCTATCCCAGGACCATAGGACAGCAGTGTGTGCACCAGTCACTCCGTATATGCTAGACACAGAGATAGCACCGGCTTCTGTCTGTCTGAGCACTTGCACAGGCCACTCCCTCACTGCTTGTCTATAGCCTGAGTAGGAACAGGAAACTCTGAATACTGAAATGACTGTATAACAAGTAATAGGAGTCTCGTGACACAGGCTGCTGAGGTCCCACTCCTCCCCCTGGCCCGGCAGTGCAGTTCCCCTTCAGCTGTTTGTGGTGTTGGAAACAACAGGGTGAAAGCTACTGCTAATGGGGACCATAGTGTATAATTTCTTTGCAGCAATGCAATACTACTAGCCACAAAGGGACAGGCTGTTGTAGTGCTGCCTCTGTGGGTGAGAATGGCTGCATGCACCTTCCAGGAAGTGTGGGGAGACACCTGCCTCATGTCTGCCAGTCTGATTCATTTTCACAGTTTTAAGGTCCATACACACGGTGAGATTCGGGCTATGCGACATGGACTGTGATCGGTATCGCAGGCAAAGATGACTGTGCTTGCGATACCGATTTTGGCTAAGTGACCATTTTGACTATCTTTTACACGAGATAGTCAAGAATGACATGCCTGCACAGTCTATCTAGGCTTGTGATGCCGACCGCGCGGGACCGCATCGGGGTCACAAGGTGACTTTCACCTTGCGATCTGCACTAAGTTTTATTACGATTTTGTACACCGTGTGTACACACCTAAACTATAGTAAATGTATTGTATTACCAAGCAAAGGCAGGAGTAACATTCATGAATTAATGAGGCCCAGGATCGTACATTCGGAAAATATATGGTATAAGGAAAGAGATAATGGGGTCTATTCATGAAGCAGTGAAAAGTGTGGAGAAGTGAGCCTGTGGAGAAGTTGCCCATGGCAGCCAATCAGCTGCTCTGTACAATTGTATAGTATGCAAATTATAATTGTTACTTCAATGCTGATTGGCTGCCATGGGCAATTCTCCACTGGCTCACTTCTCCACACTTTTCACTGCTTCATGAATGGTTGATTCTATATCGGAGTCTCTCCCTTGTGTCGTGGCTCCTCCCCCTGGCGGAAAAGGTCCCTTAGGCCACTTGGATCTAGCCTCAACCATAAGCAGAGGAGCTAAACATGGGAGGTGTGAGGCACCACAGCAGAGGAGGCATTAGGGGGAAACAGTAGGGGCAGGCTAGGAGGGATAATCAGAGGAGCTAATCATAGGAGGCGTAAGGCACCACAGCAGAGTAGACATCAGGTGGAAACAGTAGGGGCAGGCCAGGAGGGATAAGCAGAGAAGCTAATCATGGGAGGCACCGCAGCAGAAGAGGCATCAGGGGGGAAAACAGCAGGGCAGACCAGGAGGGAGAACCAAAGGAGCTAATCATGGTAGGTGTGAGGCACCGTAGCGGCGGAGGCATCAGGGGACACAGCAGGGGCACTCCAGGAGGGATCAGCAGAGGAGCTAATTATGGGAGGCATGAGGCATTGCAGCAGAGGAGGCATCAGGGTAAACAGCAGGGGCAGGCCAGGAGGGATAAGCAGAGGAGCTAATCATGGGAGGTGCGAAGCACCACAGTGGTGGAGGCATCAGGGGGAAACAGCAGGGATAAGCAGAGGAGCTAATCATGGGAGGCGTGGGGCACCGTAGCGGGGGAGGCATCAGGGGGAAACAGCAGTGACAGGCCAGGAGGAATCAGCAGAGGAGCTAATCATAGGAGGCGTGAGGCATCGCAGCGGAGGAGGCATCAGGTGGAAACAGCAGGGTCAGGCCAGGAGGGATAAGCAGAGGAGCTAATCATGGGAGGCGTGAGGCATCGCAGCGGAGGAGGCATCAGGTGGAAACAGCAGGGGCAGGCCAGGAGGGATAAGCAGAGGAGCTATTCATGGGAGGTTTGAGGCACCGCAACGGAGGAGGCATCAGGGGGAAACAGCAAAGGTAGGCCAGGAGAGATAAGCAGAAGAGCTAATCATGGGAGGCATGAGGCACTGCAGCGGAGGAGGCACCAGGAAGAAACAGCAGGGGCAGGCCAGGAGGGATAAGCAGAGGAGCTAATCATGGCAGGCATGAGGCACCGCAGCAGAGGAGGGATCAGGGGGAAACAGCAGGGGCAGGCATACTTGTAATTTGCGGTTACACCAGAGAATGTAAGCCAGTCCTGGGCTGTTGTTTCTCCAGCAGTTGTTAAAATAAAAGTTCATTTTTGTCCTGCAATAGTACTTTTTACTAGAGTAATGATAAATATGTGTCTTACCCAGCGGTGCAAGTGAGCGGGTACGGGTGGGTACGACGTACCCTTAAGAATTTAGCCATGGGTATGACGTACCCACTGCCGCCGGGCCGCCGCCGCTCCCTCCCTCCGCTGCTGCTCACCGCCGCTGCTGCTTGAGGGGAGGAGAGTGCAGCGTGCGCCTCTCCTGCCCCTCAGTGTCTCCCTTCAATTCAGCGCCGGCCCGTGAGCCAATCAGAGCTCTCAGACCGTGAGCTTTGGATGGCTCACGGATCGGCGCTGTATTGAAGGGAGACACCCACACCGCCGCCGGAGACTGAGGGGCAGGAGAGGCACAGGCTGCGCTCTGCTCCCCTCACACACAGGACAGCAGCAGCAGTGAGCAGCAGGAGAAGGGGGTGGGTGGGCATGTGTATCTGGCACTGGGGGCATATCTGCCACTGGGGGGACATGTGTATCTGGCACTGGGGGCATATCTGGCACTGGGGGCATATCTGTCACTGGGGGGACATGTGTATCTGACACTGGGGACATTTCTGGCATTGCGGGGACATGTATATCTGGCACTGGCAGACATGTGTATCTGGCACTGGGGGCATTTCTGTATCTGGCACTGGGGGCATATCTGGCACTGTGGGGGTATTTCTGTATCTGGCACTGGGGGGCAATGTATATCTGACACAGTGGGGGCTTTTGTGTATCTGGCACTGTGAGGCAATGTATATCTGGCACTCTGGGGGCATTTGTGTATCTGGCACAGTGAGGCAATGTGTATCTGGCACTGTGGGGCAATGTGTATCTGGCACTGTGGGGCAATGTATATCTGGCACTGTGGGGCAATGTATATCTGGCACTGTGGGTCAACGTGTATCTGGCACTATTGGGGTCATATGTGTATCTGCCCCTCCCCCCATATGTGTATCATGCCCCCATTTTCATTGGCCACGCCCCATGTGGCATTTGGACACATCCATTTTTTGGACAGTACCTATAAGACATTTTTTCTACTTGCACCACTGGTCTTACCACTGGTATGCACAGACTTACAACTGTTGGTAAGCCAGGGTTTAGGTAAGCCAAGACTCAGCTGCTTGAGCTATTATATATAGAGAGAGAGAGAGAGAGAGAGAGAGCAAAAGAGACCAAACGTCCTGCAAAGGGCATATTCAGATAGACCAGCACACCAGCTTTTAATGTGCAAACAAGCAGAATTTTTAATCCATCAAACGGCAGTCAGCCTATTCTTAAGCATCATCAGGTAATCACATAAGCAGCATAGAAGTGTTTTGTTTAAAAACATTGTTAAATAAGCAGAGTAATACTCATCCATTTCTGGGAACTGTGTAAACAAGTGAGCTGCATATGGCCATCCCGACGGCCCGTTTCGGTTATTTCCTTACTCAAGGGTCAGCCATACAAATGAACACACTCTTGCACATATTTGTACCTAAACACTAATTCTAAAACTAACCCACCTGTGTGAACAGCTGAACCGCCATGCCGCCAGCCAGGGGTGTATCTAAGGGTCTGAGCGCCCCTGGCAAAGTAAGGAACTGGCGCCCCCCACCTCCCTCACCCAGAGACACAGAGGGGGGGGAGTTACAGGTAGGCTGAGGTCAGGGACACTGAGGGAGAATTACTGGGAGGGTGCAGATACAGTGGCAAACGCCTAGTAAAGACCCTGGACATTAATGTATACTTTATGGAATACAATATTAATATGTAACACTATAGATGGTCTATAGTATAGGCTGTATCACACATTTAAATAATATCAATAAGTGGTCAGGAAAAAGAATAAACATACCATAATAAATAAATATTACAAACATAATAGAACCAGTCCTGCACTTTTTAAGCACACATTCTCCCACCTCTTGGTAAGGCTCCTGTCTTTTCTTCCTGGTAGATACTCTCTTATCCAGTGTACAGATTGAGGATTCACACAGCAAACTTGGTAGAAGAAGATTCTACCACTGGGCATGTGCAGCAGCTCTGCTCTGTCCCTTAAACTGCATTATGTGGTGGTACCTCTAGTTATCGTATTATATACCATTGCTATTGTTTTCATAATTTGAGCCACTAGCCAAGAGGAGGGGGTTTCCGGGCAACCGGACCCCCCCGCGTTTACCTTTGTGGTAGGGACAATGAGATGGAGGGCTTACAGGGAGGCTGAGGTCAAGGACACTGAGGGGCAATTACAGGGAGGGTGCGGGAAGAGACACCGAGAGGGAATTACAGGAGTGTGCGGGCAGGGACACTGAGGGGGGAGTCACAGGGAGGCTGAGGTCAGGGACACTAAGGAGGAATTACAGGGAGGGTTCAGGTACGGAAAATTAGAGGGAGGGGCTACAGGGAGGCTAAGGTCAAGGGTGCGGGAAGAGACACAGAGAGGGAATTACAGGAGTGTGCGGGCAGGGACACTGAGGGGGGAGTCACAAGGAGGCTGAGGTTAGGAACACTGAGGGAGAAATTATGAGGACGGTGCGGGCAGGGACACCGAGATAGAATTATGGGGAGGGTTCAGGCAGGGAGACTGAGGGGGAATTACGAGGAGGGTGCGGGCAGGGACACTGAGATGGAATTATGGGGAGGGTGCAGGCAGGGAGACTGAGGGGGAATTACGAGGAGGGTGCGGGCAGGAACACTGGGAGGAAATCACGGTTAGGGTGCGGGCAGGGACACTGAGAGGGAATTATGGGGAGGGTGCAGGCAAGGAGACTGAGGGGGAATTACGAGGAGTGTGCAGGCAGGGACGCTGAGGGGGAATTACGGTTAGGGTGTGGGTAGGGACACTGAGAGGGAATTACAGGGAGGGTACGGGTAGGGACACCGAGAGGGAATTACTGGGAGGGTGTGGGTAGGGACACTGAGAGGGAATTACAGGGAGGGTGCGGGTAGGGACACTGAGAGGGAATTACGGGGAAGGTGCGGGCAGGGATACTGAGGGGGAATTATGGGAAGGGTGTGGGCAGAGACACTGCAGGCAGGGACACTGAGAGGGAATTACAGGAGTGTATGGGCAGGGTCACTGAGGCGACAGTTACAGGGATGGTGCGGGCAGGGACACTGAGGGGGAATTACAAGGAGGGTGCGGACAGGGAGATCGAGGGGATATATGGACACATACATACAGTTAAAAACTCCTCTCTAGGTGTGGTGGCACTACATGTCCCAGCAAATCCAGTTGACAAGGTGTGCTGGGACTTGTAGTCTCAACACAGCTGGACAGGCAGTCACTGGTCTAGATACCTCTCCATACAGAGCTCTTTGTAAGCTGTGATCCAGGCTGCCAGGATAGACCATGCAGTGCAGCTACGGTACAGCAGACAATGTACAGGTATGCTCATGCTGCACTGCTGACTGGTGCTGATTGTAGTGGCTGGTGTTTGGTGACAGACCGCGTGGGACCAATGAGAAGGGGAGCGGATGAGGAAGAGGAGGTGCCTCGCCCCTCCCCATATCTGGAAGTGCCCCGCTCCCCGGCTATATTTACCGTCATTGTGACTGTAGCCACAGAGAGTGTGAGAGTGCAATATGCTTTTGAGAGTCTGGCAGTGGATGAGCGCTGCTAAGGGATGTACTCAGTGAGAACTACTATGTCATTCTACCCCCTGGCGCGTGTGGCACTGCCGAGCGGCGCCCCCCCCCCCCCTTGGCCGGCGCACATGGCAAGTGCCATCCTAGCCAGTAGGAAGATACACCCCTTCCGCCAGCCCCACTCCGGGACACATCCGGCCAAAGGAACCAAACAGACTCTACCACAGCACTGCTGTTCCACCAAACCAGAAGTGACGTTGCGGGACCGCAACTGTCACCAAGCAACGGGAAACACACAGTGAAACACCAGGGAGCTGGAAGCAGATCTTGGCTACAGGCCAGGAAGTGACACCAGAGCTTGAAGTGGTCACCATGACAACCCAGCGCACAATACAATCCATTGAGACAATACATAATACATATCAAACAGTAATAAAATAGTCATATGGTCAGCTGCACAATTAGTACATAATATAGCTTATCCGCATAATCAGAGCCGGCGCTAGCCGCTCAGCAAAGGGATGCAGTGCAGGGAGGCGCCAAACTGAAGAGGCGCTCAGCCTCTCCCTGCTCTGCATCCGTGCTGCTGCCAGTTGCCGCTGCGCCTGTCACACTGGATGACAGGTAGCGGCGCTGGCAGCGAGCAGCGCGACTCACCCCCCTTCTCCTCCTTCCCAGACAGCGTGCACGCAGTATGCGGCCTCGGCCCACACACAGCGCCGCTGCCACTGACATTCAGAGTTGCCTAGCGGGTTGGGGGCGTGGCCTAATTGCGGGCGCCGTGGCCACGCCCCTTTATAGGGAAAAACGTTTTCAAAACAAGTATTTGCTGTACAGAGCATGGTAGGTGTACTCCCTGAGCCCCCAGCCCCTGAGCCCTTCAGCCAGGGTCAATTCGAGGGGGAGTGTGATCACTGTGATCACAATCCCCCCACCCACCCATACAGGAACAATAACAATAGCAGCAGCCTCTCTGCAGCACAGCACACTGTGCAGTATGTGCTGTGCTGCCAACATGAGAGCTGCTGCTGCCCAGTAAGGTGGGGGGGGGTTGGGAGTGGAGGGGACCAGGGCCCCTCCATCAGTCCCAGGCCCAAGTAATTAGTACCCATTCCCTCCCCCTCTCGGGGTCACTGACAACATCCTACAGAGCCACTGGAGGAACAGATCCTGTGAGAAACCGGAGAAGAAGGGAGAGGAGGAGCAGCGCCCGAGCCGGGACCTCCTGCAGGTACCAGGGCCGCACTGTGGAGGGAATGAAGGTTGTACCTGGCATAGGGGGTCATTCAGAGATGAACGCAGATCGCTGCATACGCATCCGGATCTACGTTCATCTCTGCACATGCTCAAGGCTGCCCAGCCGGACACTACTGTGCGATGTAATGTGACTAGCGGACACTACTGTGCTGTGTAATGTGACTAGCGGACACTACTATGCTGTGTAATGTGACTAGCCGACACTACTGTGCAGGGTAATGTGACTAACGGACACTACTGTGCAGTGTAATGTGACTAACTGACACTACTGTGCGGTGTAATGTGACTAGCGGACACAAGTGTGCAGTGTAATGTGACTAACGGACACTACTGTGCAGTGTAATGTGACTAGCTGACACTACTGTGCCGTGTAATGTGACTAGCGGACACTACTGTGCAGTGTAATGTGACTAACGGACACTACTGTGCGATGTAATGTGACTAGCGGCCACTACTGTGCTGTGTAATGTGACTAGCGGACACTAGTGTGCGGTGTAATGTGACTAACGGACACTACTGTGCTGTGTAATGTGACTAACGGACACTACTGTGCAGTGTAATGTGACTAACGGACACTACTGTGCAGTGTAATGTGACTAACGGACACTACTGTGCGGTGTAGTGTGACTAACGGACACTACTGTGCTGTGTAATGTGACTAACGGACACTACTATGCAGTGTAATGTGACTAACGGACACTACTATGCAGTGTAATGTGACTAACGGACACTACTGTGCAGTGTAATGTGACTAACGGACATTACTGTGCAGTGTAGTGTGACTAACGGACACTACTATGAGGTGTAATGTGACTAACGGACACTACTATGAGGTGTAATGTGACTAACGGACACTACTGTGCTGTGTAATGTGACTAGTGGACACTACTATGAGGTGTAATGTGACTAACGGACACTACTATGCGGTGTAATGTGACTAACAAAATGTCTAGTTACAGCTCTGAGGAAGAGATCGGTCACATTTGTATTTGTAGATAGGCGCAAAATTGATAGGTTGCAGGAGGGCGCTGAACACCCTAGCACCGGCCCTGCGCATAATTATGCATAGAAACATAGTACCGTAACAAACAACACCTCTATATAGGTGAGTGTATATATTCACCAAAATAACATTATTTATTCAGAAGTTGGAGCAGGGGGTAGGGCAGGACTGCCGACTGACAGCTGAGCTCAGCCTGCAATGTCAGTGTGGTGGGCCATCCATACCAGCAGGAACACTGACTGCTTTATGTGAGTTGGGAGTGGGGGCTGGTCTGCTGACTGACAGTTGAGCTCAGCTTGTCAAGTCAGCGAGGCCGGCGGCGGGACAGCCAGGCCCATCCAGACACACACATACTGGGGGGAATTCAACTGTTTGAAAAGTCGGTTGGGTTCTGTTTTTTTTCCTGTCTATTAGATATGAAAAAACAGACTCCCAACTGACTTTTCAAACAACTGAATACCCCCCACTGTATGCATAACATAAAAAAAATTTATATAACTAGATTGCAAGCCGCCATTAGACTTTCGCATCATAAAGACTGAAGAATTGTGACACATCAATACATAAAAAGAGGATCTGTACACTAAGAAATAAGTATAGTATGTAACGAATCTATAGGCATATTCAATGTAACAAATTACAAAAGTTACAGACTTAAGACCCCAAGTACTCCAATATCATCTGACCGCCGCCACTATGGCAGTAAACAAGACACTTCTATGCTGCTTATGTGATTACCTTATGATGCTTAAGAATAGGCTGACTGCCGTTTGATGGATTAAAAATTCTGCTAGTTTGCACTTTAAAAGGTTGTGTGATGGTCTATCTGAATATGCCATTTGCTGGACATTTTTGGTCTCTTTTGCTCTATTATTATTATTTATTGACTGAGCACCCTCATTGTGGATAATTAGTGTGTACAGTTTGGGATTCTATTTTATATATATATATATATATATATATATACACAAATGTGATAGCCGGGCAGCGCCAGGTCCATCAGTGATTTTAAAAGCATTACACGCCAGGCCGTCTCATTACATAAGCAAGCAGTTTATTCACAGTTCAGACAGGGTTATCACGACAATAACATTTGATTTCTTGTTCTCCTCTCTTCAGCGTAATATTGATATGGGTTACATCAGGTTAGCATTTCCTTCCATTCGCTTCACTGGCAATAACAGCATTAACAATGATGGGACAGCATTACAATACAGTACATACCAGCACAGTCTCTGGGAATCAGTAGTGCGGCGTACGCAAACTGAGATTCATTTCGGTGTTCTCTCCCCCATTCGCTAGGGGCTCTATCTAAATGAGATCTCTCATGGACACGTTACTGGGGGCCTTTCCGCCAAACGTGGTTTCCTACCACTCACCCAGATAGTCCTCTGCTGAAGACTCACACCTCCTGTCCTGCTTCTTGGGTACCCCTGAAGGTGAGGATCCCCTCTGTTTCTTCCACTGATTGCTCATGCTGTTGTTGCTCTCACACTGCAAATCTGGATAGCTCTTGCTCTTCCTAGCAGCACCTACATGCTGCTCCATAATGCATGGGGCTGTTGAGTACAATGCATGTTCTACAGCCCTAGCGTGGGCTCTCATCCCTGGTTACTTAGCCTGTGTCTTCCATCCTCAGTCCTCATCTCACACTGAATTCTAGCCTGTGCTTTGTTCTTTCACCTCAAAACCCCCTACACTTCCTGTCGTAACCCCCTACATGTGGCAGGGTCTGCCAGAACTGGTTTTGGGGCCATAAACTCCCCCACTCACTGATGAGAATCAAATGGCTTTTGGAACTTTCCAATACAGTATCTCTTGTTTCCTAACATTCCAGTATGCCACACAAATATCCGGCACTAGTGTCACTGGTACATAGGTATGGGCTCCAGTGCCTTCCAGGTGTACAATGTCCCAATATATGTGAGCGAATTGGCAGCACTCAGAGGCTTGATGGAAGATGCAAAAACGTGCTTTAATTCAACGTTTCGGGTTAATTGACCATGTACCGGTTAATAAAAGAGGGGGGTAATAGAAAGAAACAATTGCTACAGTTAGAGAGCAAATGGATCCATATATTAGGGACTTTGTTCCCAAGGGGTCTAAATGACTCCTTGGGTTTACAATGCTTTCTGTAGTTTCATTATGAGAGAAATGATTGTTCCAAGGTGGTTGTGATAAGATGATCTAGATCCAGGACAATTCATTTTTTTGTTTTCACCTAAAATTAAACTCTTTATTTGTACCCAAACAAATTCAAACATAATAGTTACATTTTACAATGATCAAAATTATTTTTTTCCCAAATTTTAAAACAGTTTATCTTCCTTGCAAAAACATCTTTGTTTTTTCTGAATTATTCTGAAGATCTAGAGCCTAACTCAAACTTGATCACAGCAGCATATTTGTTCTCTAATGGACAAATCCACGTGCACTGCAGGAGGGCAGATATAACATGTGCAGAAAGAGTTTGATTTGGGTGGGATATGTTCAAACTGAAAACTAAATTGCAGTGTAAAAATAAAGCAGCCAGTATTTACCCTGCACAGAAACAATTTAACCCACCCAAATCTAACTCTCTCTCCACATGTTATATCTGCTCCTCCTGCACTGCATATGGTTTTGCCCATTAGAGAACAAATTTGCTGCTGCGAACAGGCCCTTAGACAATGTGTTACAAATGCAATAATACTATCGCACTGTCCTTTTAGAAAGTGTCCAAAAGCTTATTCATGAATGTGAGTTTTACAACAATTATCAAAAATAATATATATATTTTTTTTTATAAAATATGAATCAGTACAAAACTTGTAACTTTTAAGGATTTTTTAAAATGCAATAAACAATTTGTGAAATGATTCTCCACCAATATCTATTAATAGTTTGTAAACCAAAACAAACCTTATTAATATTTTGAAGATAACATTCAAATTCAAAACCAATACTGCAATGGATTTGTAATATCTCAACAGCTTTACATTTCCATAAATAGAGTATCTTGGGCGCGCCTACCCCCCAAGTTAGTGGAAAGAGTTGTAGTTCGTGGAAAGTTGTAGTTTTGCAAATTTTTGCACAACTACAACTCATGCTGAATTAGGCTCAAGGGCCCTCATTCCGAGTTGTTCGCTCGCAAGCTGCTTTTAGCAGCTTTGCACATGCTAAGCCGCCGCCTACTGGGAGTGAATCTTAGCTTATCAAAATAGCGAACAAAAGATTTGCAATATTGCGAAAAGACTTCTCTGTGCAGTTTCTGAGCAGCTCGAGACTTACTCTGCCAGTGCGATCAGTTCAGTGCTTGTCGTTCCTGGTTTGACGTCACAAACACACCCAGCGTTCGCCCAGACACTCCTCCGTTTCTCCAGCCACTCCCGCGTTTTTCCCAGAAACAGCAGCGTTTTTTCACACACTCCCATAAAACGGCCTGTTTCCGCCCAGAAACACCCACTTCCTGTCAATCACATTACGATCACCAGAACGAAGAAAAAACCTTGTAATGCCGTGAGTAAAATACCTAACTGCATAGCAAATTTACTTGGCGCAGTCGCACTGCGGACATTGCGCATGCGCATTAGCGACTAATCGCTCCGTTGCGAGAAAAAAATAACGAGCGAACAACTCGGAATGACCACCAATGTTCACACCATGGGGGTAATTCCAAGTTGATCGCAGCAGGAATTGTTTTAGCAGTTGGGCAAAACCATGTGCACTGCAGGGGAGGCAGATTTAACATGTGCAGAGAGAGTTAGATTTGGGTGTGGTGTGTTCAATCTACAATCTAATTTGCAGTGTAAAAATAAAGCAGCCAGTATTTACCCTGCACAGAAATAAAATAACCCACCCAAATCTAACTCTCTCTGCACATGTTATATCTGCGCCCCCCCCCCCCCTCCCCTGCAGTGCACATGGTTTTGCCCAACTGCTAAAAAAATTCCTGCTGCGATCAACTTGGAATTACCCCCCATGACGGGACATGGGTTGAAACCATATTCTACAATGCTAATCACCTAAGCTTAAAATCACGAATGGCACAACCCAGGCTAATTCAGCCTGGTGCTATAGGATTGCTGACTAAGCCAGGGTGCCGTTAACGATAAAATAAATGTATTATAAAATGCACTGCAAAAGGGAATTTAGGACAATTACAATTATTTTAAGAAACAAAATTTTAAAATAAATACCCTTTTTCTGGATTTTGACATCCACAATTTGATTCATGCTTTCCACTTTTTTGCATTTTCAGGAAGACTTGGCATTATTTCTTGAGTTCCCTTTGAAAACTCGAAGGACTCTTTTTATTCCCAACTGTAATAAATTGATAAATTAGACAAATTGTAAAAGAAAAAGAAAAACAGAAGGACCACCTGCCAGTGCAGCTGCACTGATAGGGGTCAATTTTATTTCAGTACGTCCGCAACTTGCGGACACCATATGAGGCGCGCAACACACATGCTGGGTGGCCTTGCCCGGGTGCTGGGCAGCACCCAGCATGTGAGAAGATGAACGCAGATCTTGCTGCAGAGGAAAGATCTGCATCCAACTCAGAATAACACCCGGAAGCCTTGCAAAGTGAGAAACTGCATGGTGATAAAGTACCAGCCAATCAGCTCCTAACTGCAATGTTATTGGCTGAGCTTGAAAAATGACAATTAGGAGCTGGTTGATTGGTACTTTATCACCATGAAATTTATCACTTTTCTAGGGCTTAGCACATCAGGCCCTGTAAGTGATAAGTACTTTAAAACAACTCTATTGAAAATTATCTACTATCTACTAATACCCCTTTTCCACTAGCTCCTTAAAACACGGGTAAATCATGTGATCTCCCAGCGCCGCCCCTGCCGCGTCACCAACCCGGCAATATGCCGGGTTGGTGAGCGCTGCTGAAAGGGGGCTGTAGCACGGGTCACAGCCGTGTCAGGCGACACGGCTGCGACCCGTGCTTATAGTGGAAAAGGGGTATCAGGTAAGGGCATCCAAACCCAAGATAAGTAAGTCTGCCCACAAGGAGGAGCAGGTAATCAGGATAAACCATAGTAAATATGGGCGAATATTGAAATTTGTTCACACACTACACAATACTGGGACCTTATGGCTGATATTTTCTGCCAATGCTGACTGATTTGATAATCAAAACCAAGTTTTTTCTTGCTGTTTTTGTGCATTTTATCAGCATTTTGACAAACCGTTTATGTCTATATACTACATAATAAAGCAGGCCGATTACCCGATTATTGGCAGATTGGCCCAGTGATTGTATGGTGTGTTTATGGGCTGATGTTCCCCTCAGCAATGTCAACTTATGTGTCTGGTTTACTACAAGTTATCATTGTTAGTATGTATTTGCTCTTCCTATGTGTTTCTGCACATATGTATGAGCTGTGTATGTGCAAATATTACTTCACAGTACATGGCCAACATTTTACCATGCCCTTCCATATTTCCCATCTTATTAATATTATTATTACAATTTGCACCACAAGTGTTTTCTAGCGCTGTACAAACAATACACATTAGAACAATTCACAGTATACATAACTTAAAATGACAGAAAACTAAAACAGAGCACAGGTAACAATTAGCACCACAGTTCTCAGTACACAATACAGCTGAGATGTCAGGAAACAAAGGAGTAATCGCACATTACTGGAGGCGGGGAGTCGTTGGAAGAGATGAACAGTAACGAAGGAGAGGAGATGTGGGTATAAACAGTTGCTGAGTAGAAGAGAGCTATAATTGAAGTGCAAGAGAATAGAACTGTGAGAACAGGAGGGAAGGGGGCCCTGCTCCAAGGAGATTACAATCTAGGGGAGTTTTAGGGAGTCGTGTCAGATACTTTCAGGCTTGCTTGCAATCACATTTGTGTGTAATCGCTTTTCTGAAACATCAAAATCCCACAAGCTATGCTTTGAAAACTATACACTTACATGTAATCATGACAAGTCCTGACCTATTCTTTCCTAACCTGGCTCATAGGTGTTGCTGTACAATCATGTCCAACTACAGCACCTGGTTCATCTTCCTCATGTAACCAATAAGTTTCCTGCTTGGTTTGCCCAACAAGTTTTATTTAACAACTTGTGCAAACACAGTAAGTAAACTGTAAGTGTGTATTTTAAATGTCAGACCAGAGTGTTTCAAAGTATTTACATAATGCTTGTTCTTTGCGCTTATCTGCAGGTTTCTTGCAATTCCTACATGTATGACTTACCATGAAATGGAGATAGAATCAAATCCAAAATATGCAGCAAATGTAATTAGTCACTATCTAGTTGAAACTAGTGATGAGCGGGTTCGGTTCGTCGGGATCCGAACCCCCCCGAACTTCACCCATTTTACACGGTTCAGAGGCAGACTCGAATCTTCCCGCCTTGCTCGGTTAACCCGAGCGCGCCCGAACGTCATCATACCGCTGTCGGATTCTCGCAAGATTCGTATTCTATATAAGGAGCAGCGCGTCGCCGCCATTTTCACTCGTGCTTTGGAGATGATAGTGAGAGGACGTGGCTGCGTTCTCTCAGTTTCTGTGTTCAGTGTGCTGCAAATATCTGTGCTCAGTGTGCTGCAAATATCTGTGCTCAGTGTGCTTGCAAATATCTGTGCTCAGTGTGCTGAATATATCTACGTTCTCTGCCTGAAAAACGCTCCATATCTGTGCTGCATTGTAGTGTATAGTAGGAGGACAGTGCAGAATTTTGCTGATCACCAGTATATATATAGCAGTACGGTACAGTAGTCCACTGCTCTACCTCTGCGTCGTCAAGTATACTATGCATCCATACCTGTGCTGCATTTTAGTTGTGCGCAGCATATAGTAGGAGGACAGTGCAGAATTTTGCTGACCACCAGTATATATATAGCAGTACGGTACAGTAGTTCACTGCTCTACCTCTGTGTCGTCAAGTACACTATGCATCCATACCTGTGCTGCATTTTAGTTGTGCGCAGTATATAGTAGGAGGACAGTGCAGAATTTTGCTGGCCACCAGTATATATATAGCAGTACGGTACAGTAGTCCACTGCTCTACGTCTGTGTCGTCAAGTATACTATGCATCCATACCTGTGCTGCATTTTAGTTGTGTGCAGTATATAGTAGGAGGACAGTGCAGAATTTTGCTGTGACCACCAGTATATATATAGCAGTACGGTACAGTAGTCCACTGCTCTACCTCTGTGTCATCAAGTATACTATGCATCCATACCTGTGCTGCATTTTAGTTGTGCGCAGTATATAGTAGGAGGACAGTGCAGAATTTTGCTGGCCACCAGTATATATATAGCAGTACGGTACAGTAGTCCACTGCTCTACCTCTGTGTCGTCAAGTATACTATGCATCCATACCTGTGCTGCATTTTAGTTGTGTGCAGTATATAGTAGGAGGACAGTGCAGAATTTTGCTGTGACCACCAGTATATATATATAGCAGTACGGTACAGTAGTCCACTGCTCTACCTCTGTGTCATCAAGTATACTATGCATCCATACCTGTGCTGCATTTTAGTTGTGCGCAGTATATAGTAGGAGGACAGTGCAGAATTTTGCTGACCACCAGCATATATATAGCAGTACGGTACAGTAGTCCATTGCTCTACCTCTGTGTCGTCAAGTATACTACAAAAGTTCAGTAAAATTACCCAAAAATCAAAATTAAAAGTGTCTGATGAGAAGCGTAAACTTGCCAATATGCCATTTACGACGGTTCAGATTCACATGAGGATGGAAGCACTCATCCTCTCGCTAGAAAACTGCAGTGCCACTCCTAGATGGGCCAGGTGTTTGTGTCAGCCACTTGGGTCGCTTAGCTTAGCCATCCAGCGACCTTGGTGCACCTCTTTTTTTCTTTGCATCATGTGCTGTTTGGGGACTATTTTTTGAAGTGCCATCCTGTCTGACACTGCAGTGCCACTCCTAGATGGGCCAGGTGTTTGTGTCGGCCACTTGGGTCGCTTAGCTTAGTCATCCAGCGACCTTGGTGCAAATTTTAGGACTAAAAATAATATTGTGAGGTGTGAGGTGTTCAGAATAGACCGGAAATGAGTGGAAATTATGGTTATTGAGGTTAATAATACTATGGGATCAAAATGACCCCAAAATTCTATGATTTAAGCTGTTTTTGAGGGGGTTTTGTAAAAAAACACCCGAATCCAAAACACACCCAAATCCGACAAAAAAATTTCAGGGAGGTTTTGCCAAAACGCGTCCGAATCCAAAACACGGCCGCGGAACCGAATCCAAAACCAAAACACAAACCCTGAAAAATTTCCGGTGCACATCACTAGTTCAAACACAACAGTATTTAGGAGATAAGATAAGGTTCAAAAACAGGGAAAACAGGTTAGGACATCACTTCAAGTGTCTTAAGGTGCCCATACGCCAAAAGATTTATCTTCCAATCTGGCTGGTTGGAACAAATATCTGGTAATGGATGGGAGCAAATGGCATGGATGGGAGCAAGTGACAGTTGACCATTTCAAATGGTCAACTGTCATTGGCTCCCATCCATTACCAGATTTTCATTCCAACCAGCCAGATTGGAAGATAAATATTTAGGTGTATGGGCACCTTAAGACGATGCTAGTGCAAGGATGTGTGTGTGAATTCTGGTTTAATTCCATGGAAGAAGGTTCTAACTTACACAGTCCTCGGAATGGGCAATGCTGTTCCACTGGTACACCAGGGGGCTTTCAGTGCTGTCAGGTATCAAAGTTCTACAACTATGCTTCTAAAAATGGGTGCGGTATATTTGTTCGTCATTTACTATGTTGGCATTCGTTATGTCAACATGAGAATGTTAACATGGATGCAGGGGCGTTTCAACAGAGGATGGGGCCCAGGTGGGCCCACTCCTCTGCATGGCTCAGTAGTCCCTGGCATTTTCCAGAGTCTACTGCGCATGCCATGTTCCAGAGACCAATTTAACTACTGCACATGCGCGGCAGCCATGTTTGCTGTGATTTTTACTGCGATTGCAGCACCCGATGCTGGACTCCGGAAAGGTAGGTATTCAAACATGGGTGCAGTGTGAGCTTCCCCCTGGACCCAGGAGTCCATGTGCACAGCACACATTGCACCCATTATACTGTAGAAACGCCAATGCATGGATGTAATGTTGACACTGAACATGTCCATATAAATTGGATCTTCTTTGTGACACAAAATGTACATGTTTAAAAACAATCAATTTTGGTTCAGATAAGATATTGGGGGAGATTCAAATGTTTGAAAAGTCAGTTGGGAGTCTGTTTTTTTCCTATCTAATAGACAGGAAAAAAACAGACACCCAACCAACTTTTCAAACATTTGAATCTTCCCAATTGTGTATAAAGAAAGAAACATCTTTATAAAAAATATTGTTTTCTATTGTGTATCTTTTTGTGACTTCTTCAGCAATTTATATATTAATCAGTGTTATGTATATTATGTATTATAATAACTGCAGTTATTATTAGTTGTATACCATTTAAGTTACTCTGTCTATACAATTGTATGATTGTGTGAAATATTAAAGTGATACAGTAAGCATATAAACTGTTATCAAAGGGATAATGGTTGTTAATTTCACGTAATGTTTGATTCGCCAATGAAGAAGCTCTCAAAGGACTCTTTGCTCCACTTAGGTAACAATAATATCCTGTAAATTTTGTGTCACAAAGGAGATCCAATTTATTGAGCTAGAAGTAGGAAGATTGATTAGTACAAGCAACTGGGGATGCTTCTTCAAATTATGTTATGTATTCTGAGCTACAGTATTAGGCATGATGTTAGGCATCTTCAGTAATACATATAGGTAAGAATTCCCTCCATAGTTGTGTCTGTCAGTAATGTTAGGTTAGATATATATCATTGATCAAATCTGTTACTTAATAAATTATTTAAATTATTCCAACAGTAATCCCCAATTCATATTGAGATACTGGACATACGTCTTGCTATTATATATCTCGTAAAATTATTTATCTGAGACACTGGGGATGTGACTCACAATAGTGCGTCTCTAAAGATAATATAATATAGTTCTTAATGTGCATGCCTTTTTTTAAATTATATATACAATTGATATTTAAATTATTAATGGCCACATTTATTATTAGTGACACTAATGCTTAATTGGACCTTAAGATAGTTATTTAGCCAAGTTTGTGAAGAGAACACAAATCTATCTTTTACCTATTGGAAGTGATATTCGGTATACATGAGTGTTGCACTTTTTTTAAATAGTGTCATATAGCCTGGTCATTTATAACACTTAGGGACCCATTTTTCAACGAGTGTTAAAAAACTCATTGAGAATGATAAAACTTGTTGCGTATGATAAATGGTGCTCCAGCCAATCAGCTCCCAGTTGTCATTTTCAAACATATGACAGTGCCGAGATGATTGGCTGGAGTCCCATTTATCATACACAATGGAGGAGATTCAAATGTTTGAAAAGTCAGTTGGGAGTCTGTTTTTTCCTATCTAATAGACAGGAAAAAACAGACACCAAACTGACTTTTCAAACATTTGAATCTCCCCCAATGAGTTTTATCATTTACAGCAAGTTTTATCACTCGTTAATAAATAAACCCCTTAATCTGAGAAACTGGAGAAGTGCGCCAGTGGAGAAGTTGCCACATTTTACACTTACAGCTGCCTTCAACCAAGCAATTGGAGAGGGAGTGTAGACTCAGCCAAAGTACAGTAAGGGCATGTTGACACTTGACAGTAAGATGGCTACCTGCATGAAACATATATTCCTGATTGGAGGGACATGACTCAAATCCTGGTGCAAGTTGTGAGCTGCTGCTGCTGATGATGACAACCGCCGACCATGTCTGATTTGTCCACTGCATCTAAGATACACCCAATTATGCTAACACTATTTTACCATTTATAACTGAATTGTTCTGGTACTTCCGGTTGCTGGTGAAGTGCTTGCTCAGGGTGCCAAAGGTGCCCACTATGTGTCTGCACATACTCAAACTGAACCTATTATACATCCCAGAAACTATTAAGAAGTAAATGGTGTAGGTCCTATTGCCAGTCACAAAAGAGGTAGCTTGGTGTAGCAGCTGTGAGGGCATGGCTTGGCACAGGACCAGCAAAGAGGCAAGCTTAGAAGTGTGGGTTTTGGTTACCGAAGGGCTGTTACAATACGAGACAGAATAAAGAAGATGTGCAGAAAGAAGGGTGTCAAATGGATATAGTCATTGGTCATGTTTAGATGGGTTTAGTATGAAATACCTACAATCAAAATCCCGATGGTCAAAATACCGACAACAATTGACCGACGGTCAAAATCTCGACAAGGTCAAAATCCCGACATGGTCAAAATACCGTCATTTAAAATGTCACCAGGTCAAAAAGACAACATTTTAAATGTCGGTATTTTCACCTTGTCTGTATTTTAAATGTCTGTATTTTGACCATGTCGGTATTTTGGCTGTCGGTCAATTGTTGAAATAGAGACGTATGTGTCACGTTACAAGCAGTTACACTGTGGTGCTTTTATATTTAAAAAAAAAAGTATGCTCACCGTCCTAGTTTTTACCTACTACTTGAAAAGTTTAGAGGACATGCTTGAACTGGTTACTAAAGTTACCATGTAATCCACAAGAGGTCCTCAAGTCTAAGTGGCTCCCTTACCATAAGTGTACAAGGAAAACATTGCAAAAGGATTTCATTTGTATCTTAAAAGCTCCAAAAGGTTAAATGGTCATCTTTATTATGTATGTTATTGTTTATTTAGTGGATGATATTACAAAAATAAAAATAAAAATAGGATTTGTGCACAAGATAAGGAAAAATACTGATGGAAAATGCATGTTTGTAGTATGCATAATGATATAAACGTGTTACTGGTGCTCCTTAGAATTCATAAGTAAATGAAGAGAGGACAGAGTATGAATGAGGCCCGTTTATGTAGTAGATAATTAAAAACAGAACTTATATATCCTCCCCCTCAGAGGCCCGCCCTCACAATGGTACGTGTCAATCAAGCAGATGCGATTGCAGCCCTGAGATGCTGTTAACATCTCACTGGGCCCCAGGGGTGCGCACGCGCAGTGCGCACTCCACAAAGGGATTCTGACTGCGATCGCTGCCGCTGCAGAGAAACCAATCTGAATTACCCCCATAGACTGTAAACTCCACTGGGGTATAGACTGATGTGAATGGACAAATATTCTCTGTAAAGTGCTGTGGAATATGTGTGCGCTATATAAATAATTGGTAATAAATAAAAATTCAGAAGCATTACAGGAGATTTCAAAGCTATTTATATGATATAATTTTACTGTTGCAAATTAGTTAATACAATATTTCATGGTATCCCTCTGGATCTGAAGGGGTTAAACTAAAATGAATCAGATTATCAGAATATTTTCAATGCAATGATCTCGCTTATCTACATAGTATTAGAAAACATAGAAGACTTGGGGCCTAATTCAGACCTGATTACAGCAGCAAATTTGTTAGCTTATGGACAAAACCATGGGGGTAATTCAGACTGGATCGCTGCAGCGGCAGCGATCACAGTCTGAATTCCTTTGTGGAATGCGCTCACGCAGCGGGCGCACTGCACGTGCGCACCCCGGGAGTCCAGTGTGATGCTAAAAGCATCTCAGGGCTGCAAACGCCTCTGCCTGATTAACAGGCAGAAGCGGTCGTAAGGCGGGAGGGGGCGTGCCAACGGCATTAGAATGCCATTGGGGGGGTGCGGTCCGGACAACACAGGCGTGTATGGACAATTGCAGGGCGGGCCTCGGTGGCTGCGTGATGACACACGCAGCAGTTGTGACCCGGGAAGTGGTGGGTAGCTGCCTGCCAGCGTGTAGGAGCTGTGCTGGCAGGGAGTTACTCAGCGGGTTTTACACCCTTGCGGGGAAGGAGGGGGGGGGGGGGCTGGGCGGACATCCCCCCGCATGTCAGAGAAACTTATTGTAGATGTGCTAAACTTAGCACATCTATGATCAGATCAGAATTAGGCCCCACGTGCACTGCAGCGGAGGGCAGATACAACATGTGCAGAGAGAGTTAGATTTGGGTGGGGTGTGTTCAAACTGAAATCTAAATTGCAGTGTAAAAAATAAAGCAGCCAGTATTTACCCTGCACAGAAACAAAATAACCCACCCAAATCTAAATCTCTCTGCACATGTTATATCTGCCTCCCTGCAGTGCACATGGTTTTACCATCTGAGACATGAAGTGCCCACTTGGCAAATGTAACAGTAGCGGTCCATGAAATATGTGCATAGTGGCAGCCCATATGTCAGAGGGATTGTAACCAGCCCAAGTAGGACATGGAAGCCTGTAGAGAGGGCAGCATTTAGCCAACCTGTGCACTGAGTCCAGTGTTGATGTAACAGTGATCTATAATCTTCTCCCTGGTTGGACATTTATTTATTATTTATTTATTAGCAGTTTCTTATATAGTGCAGCATATTTTGTTGAGCTTTACAATTGAAACAATAGTAATAGAACAAAACTGGGTAAAAACAAACAGACATAGAGGTAGGAAGGCCCTGCTCATAAGCTTACAAGCTTATGAGAAATAGGCATTGATACTAGAGATGAGCGGGTTCGGTTTCTCGGAAACCGAACCCCCCCGAACTTCAGCCTTTTTACACGGGTCCGAGGCAGACTCGGATCTTCCCGCCTTGCTCGGCTAACCCGAGCGCGCCCGAACGTCATCATCCCGCTGTCGGATTCTCGCGAGGCTCGTATTCTATCGCGAGACTCGGATTCTATATAAGGAGCCGCGCGTCGCCGCCATTTTCACACGTGCATTGAGATTGATAGGGAGAGGACGTGGCTGGCGTCCTCTCCGTTTAGACTGTAGACTAGAGAGAGAGTAGAGAGTGACACTTGATTTACTAATTTTGGGGAGCATATTAGGACGGAGTACTACTTGCTGATAGTGTGACCAGTGACCACCAGTTTAATCCGTTCTCTGCCTGAAAAAAAACGATACACAGTGTGACACAGTCACATACCATATCTGTGCTCAGCCTCAGTGTGCCCTCAGTGTGCTGCATCATCTATGTAATACTGTATATCTGACTGTGCTGAGTGCTCACTGCTCACACAGCTTAATTGTGGGGGAGACTGGGGAGCAGTTATAGCAGGAGTACATATTTTTAACAGTGCACACTTTTGCTGCCAGAGTGCTACTGCCAGTGCCAGTGTGACTGACCAGTGACCACTACTACTTGCTGATAGTGTGACCAGTGACCACCAGTTTAATTAATCCGTTCTCTGCCTGAAAAAAAACGATACACAGTGTGACACAGTCACATACCATATCTGTGCTCAGCCTCAGTGTGCCCTCAGTTTGCTGCATCATCTATGTAATACTGTATATCTGACTGTGCTGAGTGCTCACTGCTCACACAGCTTAATTGTGGGGGAGACTGGGGAGCAGTTATAGCAGGAGTACATATTTTAACAGTGCACACTTTTGCTGCCAGAGTGCCACTGCCAGTGCCAGTGTGACTGACCAGTGACCACTGACCACCAGTATATTGTGATTGTCTGCCTGAAAAAGTTAAACACTCGTCGTATGGTGTTTTTATTCTATAAACGCATTCTGCTGACAGTGTCCAGCAGGTCCGTCATTATATAATATATACCTGTCCGGCTGCAGTAGTGATATATATATATTTTTTATATCATTATCATCCAGTCTATATTAGCAGCAGACGCAGTACGGTAGTCCACGACTGTAGCTACCTCTGTGTCGGCAGTCGCTCGTCCATCCATAATTGTATACCACCTACCCG
The DNA here is from genome assembly GCF_028390025.1 of Pseudophryne corroboree. Classification (NCBI taxonomy): domain Eukaryota; kingdom Metazoa; phylum Chordata; class Amphibia; order Anura; family Myobatrachidae; genus Pseudophryne; species Pseudophryne corroboree. The sequence goes on from NC_086444.1 coordinate 642,332,008, forward strand.
TGGTGTTTTTTTTTTTTCCTATCTTCTTGATACTAGTAGCTTACTTTAGGAGTCTGCAGTGCTGAGCTGACAGTGTCCAGCAGGTCCGTCATTATATAATATATACCTGTCCGGCTGCAGTAGTGATATATATATATATATATTTTATATCATTATCATCCAGTCTATATTAGCAGCAGACGCAGTACGGTAGTCCACGGCTGTAGCTACCTCTGTGTCGGCAGTCGCTCGTCCATCCATAATTGTATACCACCTACCCGTGGTGTTTTTTTTTTTTTCCTATCTTCTTGATACTAGTAGCTTACTTTAGGAGTCTGCATTGCTGAGCTGACAGTGTCCAGCAGGTCCGTCATTATATAATATATACCTGTCCGGCTGCAGTAGTGATATATATATATATTTTTTATATCATTATCATCCAGTCTATATTAGCAGCAGACGCAGTACGGTAGTCCACGGCTGTAGCTACCTCTGTGTCGGCAGTCGCTAGTCCATCCATAATTGTATACCACCTACCTGTGGTGTTTTTTTTTTTTTTCTATCTTCTTGATACTACTAGTAGCTTACTTTAGGAGTCTGCAGTGCTGAGCTGACAGTGTCCAGCAGGTCCGTCATTATATAATATATACCTGTCTGGCTGCAGTAGTGATATATATATATATTTTTTATATCATTATCATCCAGTCTATATTAGCAGCAGACGCAGTACGGTAGTCCACGGCTGTAGCTACCTCTGTGTCGGCAGTCGCTCGTCCATCCATAATTGTATACCACCTACCCGTGGTGTTTTTTTTTCCCTATCTTCTTGATACTAGTAGCTTACTTTAGGAATCTGCAGTGCTGAGCTGACAGTGTCCAGCAGGTCCGTCATTATATAATATATACCTGTCCGGCTGCAGTAGTGATATATATATATATATTTTTAATATCATCATCCAGTCTATATTAGCAGCAGACGCAGTACGGTAGTCCACGGCTGTAGCTACCTCAGTGTCGGCAGTCGCTAGTCCATCCATAATTGTATACCACCTACCTGTGGTGTTTTTTTTTTTTCTATCTTCTTGATACTACTAGTAGCTTACTTTAGGAGTCTGCAGTGCTGAGCTGACAGTGTCCAGCAGGTCCGTCATTATATAATATATACCTGTCCGGCTGCAGTAGTGATATATATATATATTTTTTTTATATCATTATCATCCAGTCTATATTAGCAGCAGACGCAGTACGGTAGTCCACGGCTGTAGCTACCTCAGTGTCGGCAGTCGCTAGTCCATCCATAATTGTATACCACCTACCTGTGGTGTTTTTTTTTTTTCTATCTTCTTGATACTACTAGTAGCTTACTTTAGGAGTCTGCAGTGCTGAGCTGACAGTGTCCAGCAGGTCCGTCATTATATAATATATACCTGTCCGGCTGCAGTAGTGATATATATATATATATTTTTTTTATATCATTATCATCCAGTCTATATTAGCAGCAGACGCAGTACGGTAGTCCACGGCTGTAGCTACCTCTGTGTCGGCAGTCGCTCGTCAATCCATAAGTATACTAGTATCCATCCATCTCCATTGTTTACCTGAGGTTCCTTTTAGTTGTGCCTATTAAAATATGGAGAACAAAAATGTTGAGGTTCCAAAAATAGGGAAAGATCAAGATCGACTTCCACCTCGTGCTGAAGCTGCTGCCACTAGTCATGGCCGAGACGATGAAATGCCAGCAACGTCGTCTGCCAAGGCCGATGCCCAATGTCATAGTACAGAGCATGTAAAATCCAAAACACCAAATATCAGTAAAAAAAGGACTCAAAAATCTAAAATAAAATTGTCGGAGGAGAAGCGTAAACTTGCCAATATGCCATTTACCACACGGAGTGGCAAGGAACGGCTGAGGCCCTGGCCTATGTTCATGGCTAGTGGTTCAGCTTCACATGAGGATGGAAGCACTCAGCCTCTCGCTAGAAAAATGAAAAGACTCAAGCTGGCAAAAGCACAGCAAAGAACTGTGCGTTCTTCGAAATCACAAATCCACAAGGAGAGTCCAATTGTGTCGGTTGCGATGCCTGACCTTCCCAACACTGGACGTGAAGAGCATGCGCCTTCCACCATTTGCACGCCCCCTGCAAGTGCTGGAAGGAGCACCCGCAGTCCAGTTCCTGATAGTCAGATTGAAGATGTCAGTGTTGAAGTACACCAGGATGAGGAGGATATGGGTGTTGCTGGCGCTGGGGAGGAAATTGACCAGGAGGATTCTGATGGTGAGGTGGTTTGTTTAAGTCAGGCACCCGGGGAGACACCTGTTGTCCGTGGGAGGAATAGGGCCATTGACATGCCTGGTGAAAATACCAAAAAAATCAGCTCTTCGGTTTGGAAGTATTTCAACAGAAATGCGGACAACATTTGTCAAGCCATGTGTTGCCTTTGTCAAGCTGTAATAAGTAGGGGTAAGGACGTTAACCACCTCGGAACATCCTCCCTTATACGTCACCTGCAGCGCATTCATCATAAGTCAGTGACAAGTTCAAAAACTTTGGGCGACAGCGGAAGCAGTCCACTAACCAGTAAATCCCTTCCTCTTGTAACCAAGCTCACGCAAACCACCCCACCAACTCCCTCAGTGTCAATTTCCTCCTTCCCCAGGAATGCCAATAGTCCTGCAGGCCATGTCACTGGCAATTATGACGAGTCCTCTCCTGCCTGGGATTCCTCCGATGCATCCTTGCGTGTAACGCCTACTGCTGCTGGCGCTGCTGTTGTTGCTGCTGGGAGTCGATGGTCATCCCAGAGGGGAAGTCGTACTCGTAAGCCCACTTTTACTACTTCCACCAAGCAATTGACTGTCCAACAGTCCTTTGCGAGGAAGATGAAATATCACAGCAGTCATCCTGCTGCAAAGCAGATAACTGAGGCCTTGGCATCCTGGGCGGTGAGAAACGTGGTTCCGGTATCCATCATTACTGCAGAGGCAACTAGAGACTTGTTGGAGGTACTGTGTCCCCGGTACCAAATACCATCTAGGTTCCATTTCTCTAGGCAGGCGATACCGAAAATGTACACAGACCTCAGAAAAAGACTCACCAGTGTCCTAAAAAATGCAGTTGTACCCAATGTCCACTTAACCACGGACATGTGGACAAGTGGAGCAGGGAAGGCTCAGGACTATATGACTGTGACAGCCCACTGGGTAGATGCATGGACTCCCGCCGCAAGAACAGCAGCGGCGGCACCAGTAGCAGCATCTCGCAAACGCCAACTCTTTCCTAGGCAGGCTACGCTTTGTATCACCGCTTTCCAGAATACGCACACAGCTAAAAACCTCTTACGGCAACTGAGGAAGATCATCGCAGAATGGCTTACCCCAATTGGACTCTCCTGTAGATTTGTGGCATCGGACAACGCCAGCAATATTGTGTGTGCATTAAATATGGGCAAATTCCAGCACGTCCCATGTTTTGCACATACCTTGAATTTGGTGGTGCAGAATTATTTAAAAAACGAGAGGGGCGTGCAAGAGATGCTGTCGGTGGCCAGAAGAATTGCGGGACACTTTCGGCGTACAGGCACCACGTACAGAAGACTGGAGCACCACCAAAAACGCCTGAACCTGCCCTGCCATCATCTGAAGCAAGAAGTGGTAACGAGGTGGAATTCAACCCTCTATATGCTTCAGAGGTTGGAGGAGCAGCAAAAGGCCATTCAAGCCTATACAACTGAGCACGATATAGGAGGTGGAATGCACCTGTCTCAAGCGCAGTGGAGAATGATTTCAACGTTGTGCAAGGTTCTGCAACCTTTTGAACTTGCCACACGTGAAGTCAGTTCAGACACTGCCAGCCTGAGTCAGGTCATTCCCCTCATCAGGCTTTTGCAGAAGAAGCTGGAGACATTGAAGGAGGAGCTAACACAGAGCGATTCCTCTAGGCATGTGGGACTTGTGGATGGAGCCCTTAATTCGCTTAACAAGGATTCACGGGTGGTCAATCTGTTGAAATCAGAGCACTACATTTTGGCCACCGTGCTCGATCCTAGATTTAAAACCTACCTTGGATCTCTCTTTCCGGCAGACACAAGTCTGCTGGGGTTCAAAGAACTGCTGGTGACAAAATTGTCAAGTCAAGCAGAACGCGACCTGTCAACATCTCCTCCTTCACATTCTCCCGCAACTGGGGGTGCGAGGAAAAGGCTCAGAATTCCGAGCCCACCCGCTGGCGGTGATGCAGGGCAGTCTGGAGCGACTGCTGATGCTGACATCTGGTCCGGACTGAAGGACCTGACAACGATTATGGACATGTCGTCTACTGTCACTGCATATGATTCTCTCCCCATTGAAAGAATGGTGGAGGATTATATGAGTGACCGCATCCAAGTAGGCACGTCAGACAGTCCGTACTTATACTGGCAGGAAAAAGAGGCAATTTGGAGGCCCTTGCACAAACTGGCTTTATTCTACCTAAGTTGCCCTCCCACAAGTGTGTACTCCGAAAGAGTGTTTAGTGCCGCCGCTCACCTTGTCAGCAATCGGCGTACGAGGTTACATCCAGAAAATGTGGAGAAGATGATGTTCATTAAAATGAATTATAATCAATTCCTCCGTGGAGACATTGACCAGCAGCAATTGCCTCCACAAAGTAGTACACAGGGAGCTGAGATGGTGGATTCCAGTGGGGACGAATTGATAATCTGTGAGGAGGAGGATGTACACGGTGATATATCGGAGGATGATGATGAGGTGGACATCTTGCCTCTGTAGAGCCAGTTTGTGCAAGGAGAGATTAATTGCTTCTTTTTTGGTGGGGGTCCAAACCAACCCGTCATTTCAGTCACAGTCGTGTGGCAGACCCTGTCACTGAAATGATGGGTTGGTTAAAGTGTACATGTCCTGTTTATACAACATAAGGGTGGGTGGGAGGGCCCAAGGACAATTCCATCTTGCACCTCTTTTTTTTTCATTTTTCTTTGCGTCATGTGCTGTTTGGGGGGTGTTTTTTGGAAGGGCCATCCTGCGTGACACTGCAGTGCCACTCCTAGATGGGCCAGGTGATTGTGTCGGCCACTAGGGTCGCTTAGCTTACTCACACAGCTACCTCATTGCGCCTCTTTTTTTCTTTGCGTCATGTGCTGTTTGGGGAGTGTTTTTTGGAAGGGCCATCCTGCGTGACACTGCAGTGCCACTCCTAGATGGGCCAGGTGTTTGTGTCGGCCACTTGGGTCGCTTAGCTTAGCCATCCAGCGACCTCGGTGCAAATTTTAGGACTAAAAATAATATTGTGAGGTGTGAGGTGTTCAGAATAGACTGAAAATGAGTGGAAATTATGGTTATTGAGGTTAATAATACTTTGGGATCAAAATGACCCCCAAATTCTATGATTTAAGCTGTTTTTTAGGGTTTTTTGAAAAAAACACCCGAATCCAAAACACACCCGAATACGACAAAAAAAAAAAAATCGGTGAGGTTTTGCCAAAACGCGTTCGAACCCAAAACACGGCCGCGGAACCGAACCCAAAACCAAAACACAAAACCCGAAAAATTTCCGGTGCTCATCACTAATTGATACACAAGGATACATGCCACCTATTGCATAATGGTCCACCAGATTGCTAGGTTCTTAATGGGCTGTATGATATGGTCACCCCGCAATGTTGGCCTAGGGTCAGGCGGGTGTTAAAGTGAAGAAAGACAAAATATATGAGGTTATGTGTGGACTGTACAGAGGGGATGTAATTAAATAGGACACTGAATTAGCTGTTTATATTTGGGTGGATAGTAAGTTAAACTGCCCTTGTTAAAGTCCCCAAGGACAATAACCAGGGAGTCTGGGTTCCCTCTCTCCACTCCTAATATTTGGTTGGCAAGCTGTCATTGGTGGTCATTCCGAGTTGTTCGCTCGTTGCCGCTTTTCGCTATGGTGCGATTTGTTGATAAATGCGCATGGTACGCAGCGCGCATGCGCTTAGTTATTTAACTAAAAACTTAGCAGTTTTGCTATTGATCCTGCGGCGCTTTTCAGTCGCACTGCTGATCGGTGAGTGATTGACAGGAAAGGGGCGTTTCTGGGTGGTAACTGAGCGTTTTCCGGGAGTGTGCTAAAAAAACGCAGGCGTGTCAGGGAAAAACGCGGGAGTGTCTGGCCGAACGCAGGGCATGTTTGTGACGTCAAACCAGGAACTAAACGGACCGAGCTGATCGCAATCTAGGAGTAGGTCTGGGGCTACTCAGAAACTGCAAGAAAATATTTAGTAGCAATTCTGCTACTCTTTCGTTCGCCATTCTGCTAAGCTAAGATACACTCCCAGAGTGCGGCGGCCTAGCGTTTGCAATGCTGCTAAAAGCAGCTAGTGAGCGAACAATTCGGAATGAGGGCCATGGAGATTTCCCTAGATGACCATACTGGTTGGTACTGAATTACTGTGAATTCTCACATGATCATATCACACTATTGCTTTTATTTTGCTAGCTACTTTCAGCGAGCAAACAACTCGGAAGGACCACCATTGTGCATTGCGCACATCAGCTTTTGGGTGAATGTAGACTCCCGCCAATATGAAGGAAGCAAATTCACGTGGGGAATAATACGGTTTACAAATAGCATGAAATATGTATCCGTTTACTTTACACACACAGTTCCTGACAGCCTGCAGAAATTCTCTACTTGACATTCCCAGGAATAGTGGAGCCTAAGAGGGCCCATCCTAGGAAGGAGGCTGGGAGCAATGCGAGGTGAGAAGGATCCTGGGACAAGGCGGAATCTAATTAGGTAATTTTGCTGGTGCTGGCCGTTGTGTGCTATCAAGTGTATATTGAAGGAAGGAGGAGTGTTGTCAGGTGAGTAATGAAGTGGGGGTTCTGTGAGGTGATTATAGAAAGGGGGTTGCCTATGAGGTGATTGCACCCCACTACCCAATTCTAAACCATTTGGGCCTTGAGGGCCTTTTAAGGGCAGCAAGGCCCTTTGGACCTTGATGGATGTTGCCCTATTGTTGCTGGTTGCAAAGGGGTCCCTATAACAGTTCAAACTTCAGGGCCCAAAAAATGTAGATCTGCCACTGTCCCTGGCATTATATTCCGTGTGTGTGCAGTAGGGTGGCGTGGACATGCATCATGAGGGTGTGACCACTAATCACATTACGCCCCATCTAAGTATGCCGGTTTAACAGAGCATCAGGAGGCAGAGCTGCTTAGCCAGGCCTTTGTACCAGCCAATTGGGACATCAGCCTTCTAACATTTGCCACAATTGCCTGATGGACAGTCTGGTCCCAGCACAAATACATAAGCACAATGTCATCGTAGCCATCATTTAAATTCCTACAACTGATTGACACATTGCTAAGCCCTGCACCTAGAGGTGGTAAAGATGCCTTTAAAAAAAAAATATGAGTCTGAGAAAAGTATGAGTCTTTGGAAACAATGGATTTTTCAACTTAATATAATAACATTTTGCAGAAAATACTTTTTCCATCTAGGACCCAGTCCCAGAAACAATGGATCATATGGTTAGAAACCGCTCAGATTTATGTCCTCTTGATATAACATAGATCTTGGTACAGTATATTTGATTGTAATATTTATTAATATTCACCTGCCATTTCCAAAATCAAGTGTTTGAGAAGCGGCGATGCTTTTGCATTTCAGGAGTACCTACCGACCAGCGCAGCTCCTGCGGCTGGCCGGTAGAACCTCTTCGCTGCCCGGGTCGCAGTGGCTGCGTGTGATGTCACGCAGCCGCCACGCCCCCCCCAACGGTCTGGCCACGCCTGCGTTGGCTGGACCATGCCCCCTAAACGGCGGCTTAACGCTGCCATCCAGCCCCCTCCCGCCCAGCGACCGCCTCTGCTTGTCAATCAGGCAGAGGTGATCGTTAGGCAATGACGGCCTTCGGCCGTCTGGCATGCGCCACCGCATGCGTAGTTCTGACCCGATCGCACCGCTGCGAACAAATGCAGAGTGTGACCGGGTCGGAATGACCCCTTATGGGGGTCATTCATATCTAATCGCAGCAGCAAATTTGTTAGCAGTTGGGCAAAACCATGTGCACTGCAGGTGGGGCAGATATAACATTTGCAGAGAGAGTTAGATTTGGGTGGGTTATTTTGTTTCTGTGCAGGGTAAATACTGGCTGCTTTATGATTACACTGCAATTTAGATTTCAGATTGAACACATCCCTCCCAAATCTAACTCTCTCTGCACATAGTATATCTGCCCCCCCCCCCCCCCCTGCAGTGCACATGGTTTTTCCCAACTACTAACAAATTTGCTGCTGCGATCAGATCTGAATTAGGCTCAATGGTCCTTATTAAGGTTTATTAGGAAGCCAAAAAAACACACTAATGGACAAAACCATGAGGGTCATTCCGAGTTGATCGCTGTGGATCTTCGCATCGCAAGCAGCGGGATTTAGCCAAATGCGCACGTGCAAAGTACTGAATGCGCATGTGCAAAGTCCCCCATATGACGAATGTGCAGAACTACACACGCTTTGTGTGTTCGCAGCCACGCAACGACAAAGAGGAGTGTTGAAGGCAGTGCGGGGAATGGCTTCGCTGGCTAGCGAAAAGGGGCATGACGGTGGGTGTCTTGTTGGGGAATGTGCTAAGGTCTGCAGGCGTGGTTTTCGCAGCGCTGCAAAGCTGGCCGTTGTTGGTACACACCAGGCGTTCGCAGCAGTGGAGTAGGTCTAGGGCTGCACACAGCTAGCGAACACTTGCTACAGGTGCCTAACAGGGCATACCTAGGTAATTACTGGCAATAGAACGCAGCTGTTTGAGATACAAATGCAGCCACAAGCCATTGTACTCTCACAGATGATATGTACATTTACACTCCCAGAAAATTTTATAATGTTAAACGTTTGCAAATTAGGTTAAACTGACAAGCAGCACACATGTTTATTATTAACAAATACATGTGTATTGCCCATGTCCCACATGTCTGGTTTGTGTAGAAATGGTGTTTATTTTATAAGTGGGAAAAACGTAATAATTTCCGTAAAATCCCACATGCATGCCATGTTTTCCATATTCCAACATTTGTTTTGTGTTTCATAGAACAACATTACCAACATAATGCACCCTAACCTATAATGTTATGAACTGCTCCTTTAGCTAATACATTGCTATGGATGAATTAGGTCAGATGTGAGTTATATATAAGATGGCATGTTGCCCCTAGTAACCAAACAGCTTTGTGGCCTTATATTGTGTAAGGAGCAACATACATTTTTTTAAAATGTATTTTGTTTTCGATAAGCAACATGCCATGATTTTATGTAATTAACACAAACATAAAGAAAACCATTTTTATATTTACTGTAGCTACAATGAAACTCTTTTCACACACCCACAATAATAAACACACAATTTCACAACAAAGTGTATGGGCTCAAAATATTATTACTAGGTCAATATTACATAATTGTTTTTAAATAAAATAAAAAAAATTCACAAAAAGAACAGAACATGGCACAAACACCTGCCAGTGCACAAAATAGGATGACAGTACCCAGTAGTCAGGCTGAGGAACATGTGGGGCAAATTGTGGTAGAATCTGGGCACAATACCCAAACCCAACTATCCAGAACACAATATGAAGAGGAAGTAGTGATGTGCACCGGACATTTTTCGGGTTTTGTGTTTTGGTTTTGGATTCAGTTCCGCGGCCGTGTTTTGGATTCGGACACGTTTTGGCAAAACCTCACCGAAATTTTTTTGTCGGATTCGGGTGTGTTTTGGATTCGGGTGTTTTTTTCAAAAAACCCTAAAAAACAGCTTAAATCATAGAATTTGGGGGTCATTTTGATCCCATAGTATTATTAACCTCAATAACCATAATTTCCACTCATTTCCAGTCTATTCTGAACACCTCACACCTCACAATATTATTTTTAGTCCTAAAATTTGCACCAAGGTCGCTGGATGGCTAAGCTAAGCGACACAAGTGGCCGACACAAACACCTGGCCCATCTAGGAGTGGCACTGCAGTGTCAGGCATGATGGCACTTCAAAAAAATAGTCCCCAAACAGCACATGATGCAAAGAAAAAAAAAGAGGCGCACCAAGGTCGCTGTGTGACTAAGCTAAGCGACACAAGTGGCCGACACAAACACCTGGCCCATCTAGGAGTGGCACTGCAGTGTCAGGCAGGATGGCACTTCAAAAAAATTGTCCACAAACAGCACATGATGCAAAGAAAAAAAGAGGCGCACCAAGGTCGCTGTGTGACTAAGCTTATCGACACAAGTGGCCGACACAAAGACCTGGCCCATCTAGGAGTGGCACTGCAGTGTCAGGCAGGATGGCACTTCAAAAAAATTGTCCCCAAACAGCACATGATGCAAAGAAAAATGAAAGAAAAGAGGTGCAAGATGGAATTGTCCTTGGGCCCTCCCACCCACCCTTATGTTGTATAAACAGGACATGCACACTTTAACGAACCCATCATTTCAGCGACAGGGTCTGCCACACGACTGTAGCTGAAATGACTGGTTGGTTTGGGCCCCCACCAATCAATCTCTCCTTGCACAAACTGGCTCTACAGAGGCAAGATGTCCACCTCATCATCATCCTCCGATTCCTCACCCCTTTCACTGTGTACATCCCCCTCCTCACAGATTATTAATTCGTCCCCACTGGAATCCACCATCTCAGGTCCCTGTGTATTTTGTGAAGGCAATTGCTGCTGGTGAATGTCTCCACGGAGGAATTGATTATAATTCATTTTGATGAACATCATCTTCTCCACATTTTCTGGAAGTAACCTCGTACGCCGATTGCTGACAAGGTGAGCGGCTGCACTAAACACTCTTTCGTAGTACACACTGGAGGGAGGGCAACTTAGGGAGAATAAAGCCAGTTTGTGCAAGGGCCTCCAAATTGCCTCTTTTTCCTGCCAGTATACGTACGGACTGTCTGACTTGCCTACTTGGATGCGGTCACTCATATAATCCTCCACCATTCTTTCAATGGTGAGAGAATCATATGCAGTGACAGTAGACGACATGTCAGTAATCGTTGGCAGGTCTTTCAGTCCGGACCAGATGTCAGCACTCGCTCCAGACTGCCCTGCATCACCGCCAGTGGGTGGGCTCGGAATTCTTAGCCTTTTCCTCGTACCCCCAGTTGCGGGAGAATGTGAAGGAGGAGATGTTGACGGGTCACGTTCCGCTTGACTTGACAATTTTCTCACCAGCAGGTCTTTGAACTTCTGCAGACTTGTGTCTGCCGGAAAGAGAGATACAACGTAGGTTTTAAATCTAGGATCGAGCACGGTGGCCAAAATGTAGTGCTCTGATTTCAACAGATTGACCAACCGTGAATCCTGGTTAAGCGAATTAAGGGCTCCATCCACAAGTCCCACATGCCTAGCGGAATCGCTCTGTTTTAGCTCCTCCTTCAATGTCTCCAGCTTCTTCTGCAAAAGCCTGATGAGGGGAATGACCTGACTCAGGCTGGCAGTGTCTGAACTGACTTCACGTGTGGCAAGTTCAAAGGGTTGCAGAACCTTGCACAACGTTGAAATCATTCTCCACTGCGCTTGAGTCAGGTGCATTCCCCCTCCTTTGCCTATATCGTGGCCAGATGTATAGGCTTGAATGGCCTTTTGCTGCTCCTTCATCCTCTGAAGCATATAGAGGGTTGAATTCCACCTCGTTACCACCTCTTGCTTCAGATGATGGCAGGGCAGGTTCAGGATTGTTTGATGGTGCTCCAGTCTTCTGTACGCGGTGGCTGAATGCCGAAAATGGCCTGCAATGCTTCGGGCCACCGACAGCATCTCTTGCACGCCCCTGTCGTTTTTTAAATAATTCTGCACCACCAAATTCAATGTATGTGCAAAACATGGGACGTGCTGGAATTTGCCCAGATGTAATGCACGCACAATATTGCTGGCATTGTCCGATGTCATAAATCCCCAGGAGAGTCCAATTGGGGTAAGCCATTCTGCGATGATCTTCCTCAGTTTCCGTAAGAGGTTGTCAGCTGTGTGCCTCTTCTGGAAAGCGGTGATACAAAGCGTAGCCTGCCTAGGAACGAGATGGCGTTTGTGAGATGCTGCTACTGGTGCCGCCGCTGCTGTTCTTGCTGCATGAGGCAATACATCTACCCAGTGGGCTGTCACAGTCATATAGTCCTGAGTCTGCTCTGCTCCACTTGTCCACATGTCCGTGGTTAAGTGGACATTGGGTACAACTGCATTTTTTTGGACACTGGTGAGTCTTTTTCTGAGGTCTGTGTACATTTTCGGTATCGCCTGCCTAGAGAAATGGAACCTAGATGGTATTTGGTACCGGGGACACAGTACCTCAATCAAGTCTCTAGTTGCCTCTGAATTAACGGTGGATACCGGAACCACGTTTCTCACCGCCCAGGCTGCCAAGGCCTGAGTTATCTGCTTTGCAGCAGGATGACTGCTGTGATATTTCATCTTCCTCGCAAAGGACTGTTGGACAGTCAATTGCTTACTGGAAGTAGTACAAGTGGTCTTCCGACTTCCCCTCTGGGATGACGATCGACTCCCAGCAGCTACAACAGCAGCAGTGGCAAACGCAGGATTTGCATGGGGGGGTTTCCAGAACTGGGCGGAGCCAATCACGGGGGTGCGGACTGAGGTGACCCAGTATATGCTGGGTCCGTAAAACTAGTGTGTCTGTGTGTATATATATATATATATATATATATTAGAGATGAGCGCCTGAAATTTTTCGGGTTTTGTGTTTTGGTTTTGGGTTCGGTTCCGCGGCCGTGTTTTGGGTTCGAACGCGTTTTGGCAAAACCTCACCGAATTTTTTTTGTCGGATTCGGGTGTGTTTTGGATTCGGGTGTTTTTTTCCAAAAACACTAAAAAACAGCTTAAATCATAGAATTTGGGGGTCATTTTGATCCCAAAGTATTATTAACCTCAAAAACCATAATTTACACTCATTTTCAGTCTATTCTGAATACCTCACACCTCACAATATTATTTTTAGTCCTAAAATTTGCACCGAGGTCGCTGTGTGAGTAAGATAAGCGACCCTAGTGGCCGACACAAACACCGGGCCCATCTAGGAGTGGCACTGCAGTGTCACGCAGGATGTCCCTTCCAAAAAACCCTCCCCAAACAGCACATGACGCAAAGAAAAAAAGAGGCGCAATGAGGTAGCTGTGTGAGTAAGATTAGCGACCCTAGTGGCCGACACAAACACCGGGCCCATCTAGGAGTGGCACTGCAGTGTCACGCAGGATGGCCCTTCCAAAAAACCCTCCCCAAACAGCACATGACGCAAAGAAAAAAAGAGGCGCAATGAGGTAGCTGTGTGAGTAAGATTAGCGACCCTAGTGGCCGACACAAACACCGGGCCCATCTAGGAGTGGCACTGCAGTGTCACGCAGGATGGCCCTTCCAAAAAACCCTCCCCAAACAGCACATGACGCAAAGAAAAAAAGAGGCGCAATGAGGTAGCTGACTGTGTGAGTAAGATTAGCGACCCTAGTGGCCGACACAAACACCGGGCCCATCTAGGAGTGGCACTGCAGTGTCACGCAGGATGTCCCTTCCAAAAAACCCTCCCCAAACAGCACATGACGCAAAGAAAAAAAGAGGCTTTTTACTGATATTTGGTGTTTTGGATTTGACATGCTCTGTACTATGACATTGGGCATCGGCCTTGGCAGACGACGTTGCTGGCATTTCATCGTCTCGGCCATGACTAGTGGCAGCAGCTTCAGCACGAGGTGGAAGTGGATCTTGATCTTTCCCTAATTTTGGAACCTCAACATTTTTGTTCTCCATATTTTAATAGGCACAACTAAAAGGCACCTCAGGTAAACAATGGAGATGGATGGATTGGATACTAGTATACAATTATGGACGGGCTGCCGAGTGCCGACACAGAGGTAGCCACAGCCGTGAACTACCGCACTGTACTGTGTCTGCTGCTAATATATAGACTGGTTGATAAAGAGATAGTATACTCGTAACTAGTATGTATGTATAAAGAAAGAAAAAAAAACCACGGTTAGGTGGTATATACAATTATGGACGGGCTGCCGAGTGCCGACACAGAGGTAGCCACAGCCGTGAACTACCGCACTGTACTGTGTCTGCTGCTAATATAGACTGGTTGATAAAGAGATAGTATACTCGTAACTAGTATGTATGTATAAAGAAAGAAAAAAAAAACCACGGTTAGGTGGTATATACAATTATGGACGGGCTGCCGAGTGCCGACACAGAGGTAGCCACAGCCGTGAACTACTGCACTGTACTGTGTCTGCTGCTAATATATAGACTGGTTGATAAAGAGATAGTATACTCGTAACTAGTATGTATGTATAAAGAAAGAAAAAAAAACCACGGTTAGGTGGTATATACAATTATGGACGGGCTGCCGAGTGCCGACACAGAGGTAGCCACAGCCGTGAACTACCGCACTGTACTGTGTCTGCTGCTAATATAGACTGGTTGATAAAGAGATAGTATACTACTAATATTATATACTGGTGGTCAGGTCACTGGTCACTAGTCACACTGGCAGTGGCACTCCTGCAGCAAAAGTGTGCACTGTTTAATTTTAATATAATATTATGTACTCCTGGCTCCTGCTATAACCTATAACTGGCACTGCAGTAGTGCTCCCCAGTCTCCCCCACAATTATAAGCTGTGTGAGCTGAGCAGTCAGACAGATATATAATATATATAGATGATGCAGCACACTGGCCTGAGCCTGAGCAGTGCACACAGATATGGTATGTGACTGACTGAGTCACTGTGTGTATCGCTTTTTTCAGGCAGAGAACGGATATATTAAATAAACTGCACTGTGTGTCTGGTGGTCACTCACTATATAATATATTATGTACTCCTGGCTCCTGCTATAACCTATAACTGGCACTGCAGTAGTGCTCCCCAGTCTCCCCCACAATTATAAGCTGTGTGAGCTGAGCAGTCAGACAGATATATATAATATTATATATAGATAATAGATGATGCAGCACACTGGCCTGAGCCTGAGCAGTGCACACAGATATGGTATGTGACTGAGTCACTGTGTGCTGTGTATCGCTTTTTTCAGGCAGAGAACGGATTATATTATGTACTCCTGGCTCCTGCTATAACCTATAACTGGCACTGCAGTAGTGCTCCCCAGTCTCCCCCACAATTATAAGCTGTGTGAGCTGAGCAGTCAGACAGATATATATAATATTATATATAGATAATAGATGATGCAGCACATTGGCCTGAGCCTGAGCAGTGCACACAGATATGGTATGTGACTGAGTCACTGTGTGCTGTGTATCGCTTTTTTCAGGCAGAGAACGGATTATAAATAAAAGTGGTGGTCACTGGTCACTATCAGCAAAACTCTGCACTGTACACTACTGAGTACTCCTAATGCTCCCCAAAATTAGTAAATCAAGTGTCTCTCTAATCTATTCTAATTCTAAACGGAGAGGACGCCAGCCACGTCCTCTCCCTATCAATCTCAATGCACGTGTGAAAATGGCGGCGACGCGCGGCTCCTTATATAGAATCCGAGTCTCGCGATAGAATCCGAGCCTCGCGAGAATCCGACAGCGTCATGATGACGTTCGGGCGCGCTCGGGTTAACCGAGCAAGGCGGGAAGATCCGAGTCGCTCGGACCCGTAAAAAAAAACATGAAGTTCTGGCGGGTTCGGATTCAGAGAAACCGAACCCGCTCATCTCTAATATATATACATATATCTACACATATATATATATACATACATACACACACATACATATACACATATACATAGCATATTAAACATGCATACATATATATATATATATACGATCTTGTTGTGAGAACATCAGACATCCTGTATACAATACTATTGGATGGAATATACTGATATATCATGTCTTCAACAAAAAAATTGGAATTTGTATTTTAATATGTACACTATTTAATTTTTATGTGCTAATCTATGTTCACCAAATTTTAATGTACATAGACAATATATGAATAAACTATTTGTTGTTTTATTATTCTGTGGTCATAATCTGGAAGAATAGCATACAGCTCCCTTTGACATTCCACATTCTTGTATTCCTTTATTTGTACCCTAGCTAACAGGGAGTACGTCATAAGGTTTGCAGCTCATATATAGCGCATAATTGGGTCTACACCACATCCATATATATATATATATATATATATATATCTACTAAGGTTCAGAATAGTCCACATTCAGAACAGGCACGGCACTACAGGACTTTTTCAGTGAAATAATTTTATGTAAACAGCAGACATGAAAATCAGTACATCACCATAAGCACTTAATCATCAGAACGATGCTGCATTTCGGGCCCCGCAGGGTCCCTTCTTCAGGTAGGTGAAAGTGCTGTAAGAAAAGACAAACATATACAAACGACACAAAACACTTACCTAAATAGACTCACCCTGCTTGCATGTGCGGCTTCAGAACGGCGTGGTGCTTCCGGTGGACGACGGGCGCAGTCCCGGTGACATCATCCCAATGCGCGGTTACCATGGCAACCCGTGTGCACCGCATACTTCACCGGGGCTACCACCAGGGCCAGAGCAGATGCTGGCCCAAGCCTACAAGGAGGAGCCGACAAAACCAAAGGATCAACAAAAGTAAGCAAAGTAAAGAAGACAACTTGATCTTCAACTTATCATCACGTCCTCTAACCACTACCGAGATGTCTGTACTCAACAAAGGTCTTTCCTTTGTCCCTACCAACTTCCATGACCCTTTTGAATGGCAAACCGACCTACATCAGATGAACCGCAAGTTGAGATTAAAAGAGTTCTTTCAGAATAAGCAAACGGACGAGGATCATGAACCAAGACACCATATCATACAGAAATATACTACTTCTACATTTGATCCTATATCATCCAATCCGTCGCTTAAAACATATAGTCGTCTGATAAATGATTCAGTGAACCGCTTCTTAGCCACTCCAGGCCAAGTACATCACAACTTGACATTTCAAGAAAGAATGTCTCTTAAAAAATTAAGCGAGGACACTTCAATCGTAATACGACCAGCAGACAAAGGTGGAAGTGTGGTTGTACAGGATCGATCCCAATATGTCAAAGAAGTGCTGCGACAGTTGTCCTGCACTCTCACTTATACTAAATTAGACCGTGACCCCACGGAGAGTTTCCAGAAGGAACTATTACAGGTACTGGATCAGGCGGTGTTGAATAAACAACTTGATATGAAACTCAAAGAGGCGCTGATTCCTAAGCACCCTATTATCCCTTGCCTGTATACACTACCCAAAGTCCACAAAAGTCTGGATAACCCCCCAGGTCGCCCCATCGTTTCGGCGAGGGGATCTTTGTACCAACCAGTGGCTGAACTTTTGGATTCTATACTACAACCACACATCACCAAACGTGCAACATATCTGAAAGATACCTCTACCTTTTTGAGAAAAATTATGGTTTTGGATGATTTACCACCAGATACGGTACTATGTACCATGGATGTCTCCTCCTTATACACCTCGATTCCTCATGAAGCTGGCATTGAGGCCATGGAGTCGTTTATCTACAACTTAGAGGAAGACTTCCACTTTGACAAACCATTATTTTTACAGTTACTCAGGTTGATTCTCACTAAGAATTATTTTTTATTTAATGGTAGTTTCTATCTCCAGTTGGCAGGCTGTGCCATGGGGAGTAGCGTGGCCCCGGCGTATGCCAACGTCTTTATGTTCCAACAAGAACAACATTTATTTTTTGATAATCCTACCTTTTCACAGAAAATACTATGGTTCATCAGATACATAGATGATTTATTCATTCTATGGAATGGGACCGGTACGTCATTCGAAACCATGATGAATAGCATCAATGCTGAACCAGGCCCAATTAAATTTACATACCTCTACAGTACCAGTCAAATAGACTATCTGGATGTCACAGTCCATTTGAAAGAAGGAAAATTGACCACCACGGTCTTCTATAAGTCGACTGATAGAAATTCGTTATTAGATGCGAGCAGTCACCATCCACCTGCATTGAAGAGAGGGCTGCCTCGCTCACAGATGCTCCGAGTGGCAAGAATTACGAGTGATCATGCTCTTTTGGATGACGCACTACAAATAGTAGTGGAGAAATTTGCAAAAAGGGGCTATAATATGAGAGATCTCAATGAGACCAAATCCAATATTATGGACATGGACAGGGAGACCCTGTTTCACTCGCGATCTCAGACAGATCCGTCTCAGCATAAATTTATCTGGTCGACTAAATATTCAACGGCTAGTCCTATTATCCCTCGGGCCACTAGAGCTCTCTGGCCCATCGTCAAGACAGACAAATCACTAGCCTGTTTCCATGACACACAAGTTATGACCAGTTACAGACGAGGACGGAACTTACGGGATCTTCTAGTCAAGACTGACATCACTGACTATTCACCCAAATTGGGTATCTTCGGCACCAGCAAAAAACCTGGCAGCTATCGTTGCCTATCTTGTACCACTTGTGCTGTTTTGATACCGGGATCAGAGTTTGTCCACCCCTTAACTAAACAGAAATTTAGACTACAACACGTCATGACATGTACCACTCGTTTCATCATTTATTGTATCATTTGCCCTTGTTTACTGATTTATGTAGGTCTTTCTAGTCGCACTTTGAGAGAAAGAATGGCATTACATCGTTCTAACATTAATCAAGCACTAGCCGGCAAGTCTAATGACCAGCCGGTATCTAGGCATTTCTGTGCTAAAGCCCATGCTTTATCTGGTTTAAAATATCAGCTTATTGACCATGTTCCCCCCTTACATAGGGGTGGCGATAGAATACTGGCTCTACACAGATTAGAAGCAAGATGGATTTTAAAACTCAATGCCTTACAACCATCTGGCTTAAATGAAAAGATTAATTGGAATGCCCTTCGCACCCTTTGACTGTGTCATTTCTTATGATTAGTCTATTTATTTCTGGCTCACTGCGTTTGTGGTCATTCAGAGTCTTCCAGTTATTTTTAGCTTTTGCATTACATATTATACAGTCTTTCCTTGTCTGTATTGATTCCCCCTGAATATGGATTCTGTTTTTGCAAAATACGTATGTTGATACAGGGTTGGTATATCGCCCCTGATCATATTACTTTATACTTATGCGGTGTATATATTTGCCATATGCCACTACATTGTACTTTTTTATAAGTGATGTGGTTTCTTATACGTTTGTTCTTCCTAACTAGCCTCCCAGTGCAAGGATAATGCGTTCCAAGCGGCGGTGAAGTATGCGGTGCACACGGGTTGCCATGGTAACCGCGCATTGGGATGATGTCACCGGGACTGCGCCCGTCGTCCACCGGAAGCACCACGCCGTTCTGAAGCCGCACATGCAAGCAGGGTGAGTCTATTTAGGTAAGTGTTTTGTGTCGTTTGTATATGTTTGTCTTTTCTTACAGCACTTTCACCTACCTGAAGAAGGGACCCTGCGGGGCCCGAAATGCAGCATCGTTCTGATGATTAAGTGCTTATGGTGATGTACTGATTTTCATGTCTGCTGTTTACATAAAATTATTTCACTGAAAAAGTCCTGTAGTGCCGTGCCTGTTCTGAATGTGGACTATTCTGAACCTTAGTAGATGTGTTGATTTCTGCAATGGCACACAGGTGATTGTTCTTCTGACTATTTGAGTGCCGGATCTATTCTTGGATTTATATATATATATATGTACACACACATACAGTACACATATATATATACACATGTATGTGTATATATATATATATATATATATATACACAAATGATCCTCGGCACTCCGTTACCAAAAGTTGGTGCAGCCTGCCCGGTGCCCTCCACAGCCAAACAGCAAAATAGAAATGTAATTGGCGGCACTCCTGGGACTAATTCCAGTGAATAAACGAGACCACCCCGTCTATTCCAGCTTAACGTTTCGGTCTTTATTGACCGTCTTCAGAAGCAACAATAATCAAGATACAAAACATCTTACCTTAAATAACAGTACAAATCACCACATGTGCAAGCGCTCACGGAGCCCGTGTAGCTACATATATATCGTGTGTGTGTGTGTTTATATGTATGTATGTATGTATGTATATATATACATGTGTATATATGTATGCACATAGATATATATGTACTATAATTAAAATAAAGTAAACTTTTACTGCACTTACAAGTGCCACCAGGAAGACAGCAGGCTGCAGAGGACGCTAGACAGCCATTTATAATACTCATGCAGCTTTAAAAAAAAAAAAAAATTTTTTTTTTTTTAGTGAAGGGGGTTTCTGGGTGCTCGGAAACCCCCCCTGGGTGCGCCACTGAGCAGCGCCAGCAGCAGTAGGCGTTACACTCAAGGATGCATCGGAGGAATCCCAGGCAGGAGAGGACTCGTCAGACTTGCCAGTGACATGGCCTGCAGGACTATTGGCTTTCCTGGGTAAGGAGGAAATTGACACTGAGGGAGTTGGTGGTGTGGTTTGCAGGAGCTTGGTTACAAGAGGAAGGGATTTAGTGGTCAGTGGACTGCTTCCGCTGTCACCCAAAGTTTTTGAACTTGTCACTGACTTATAATGAATGCGCTGCAGGTGACGTATAAGGGAGGATGTTCCGAGGTGGTTAACATCCTTACCCCTACTTATTACAGCTTGACAAAGGCAACACACGGCTTGACACCTGTTGTCCGCATTTGTGTTGAAATAATTCCACACCGAAGAGCTGATTTTTTTTGTATTTTGACCAGGCATGTCAATGGCCATATTCGTCCCACGGACAACAGGTGTCTCCCCGGGTGCCTGACTTAAACAAACCACCTCACCATCAGAATCCTCCTTGTCAATTTTCTCCCCAGCGCCAGCAACACCCATATCCTCATCCTGGTGTACTTCAACAGTGACATCTTCAATTTGACTATCAGGAACTGGACTGCAGGTGCTCCTTCCAGCACTTGCAGGGGGCGTGCAAATGGTGGAAGGCGCAAGCTCTTCCCGTCCAGTGTTGGGAAGGTCAGGCATCGCAACCGACACAATTGGACTCTCCTTGGGTATTTGTGATTTAGAAGAACGCACAGTTCTTTGCTGTGCTTTTGCCAGCTTAAGTCTTTTCATTTTTCTAGCGAGAGGATGAGTGCTTCCATCCTCATGTGAAGCTGAACCACTAGCCATGAACATAGGCCAGGGCCTCAGCCGTTCCTTGCCACTCCGTGTCGTAAATGGCATATTGGCAAGTTTACGCTTCTCCTCAGACGCTTTTAATTTTGATTTTTGGGTCATTTTACTGAACTTTTGTTTTTTGGATTTTACATGCTCTCTACTATGACATTGGGCATCGGCCTTGGCAGATGACGTTGATGGCATTTCATCGTCTCGGCCATGACTAGTGGCAGCAGCTTCAGCACGAGGTGGAAGTGGATCTTGATCTTTCCCTATTTTAACCTCCACATTTTTGTTCTCCATATTTTAATGTGTGGAATTATATGCCAGTATCAATAGCAATGGCCTACTACTATATATACTGCGCACAACTAAAATGCACCACAGGTATAGAATGTAGATGGATAGTATACTTAATGACGACACAGAGGTAGGTACAGCAGTGGCCTTCCGTACCGTACTGCTATATATAGTATACTGGTGGTCACTGTGTCAGCAAACTGCAAAACTAAAATGCACCACAGGTATAGAATGTAGATGGATAGTATACTTAATGACGACACAGAGGTAGGTACAGCAGTGGCCTTCCGTACCGTACTGCTATATATAGTATACTGGTGGTCACTGTGTCAGCAAACTGCAAAACTAAAATGCACCACAGGTATAGAATGTAGATGGATAGTATACTTAATGACGACACAGAGGTAGGTACAGCAGTGGCCTTCCGTACCGTACTGCTATATATAGTATACTGGTGGTCACTGTGTCAGCAAACTGCAAAACTAAAATGCACCACAGGTATAGAATGTATGCTATTGTTGGGTTATCTGCGCACTGAGATCCTAATGTGTGGACGAGCTGCTAACACTTGTAGGCGACCGGGCTACAGATTGTAGAAATAGTTGTATTGTAGTGTAGCGCTCAGTCCTTGCTCCTAGTTTGGTTGTCTAAGTGAAAGTAGTACGGTCTGTGAGTGCCCTTAGGTTAAATATATTCAATAGGTGTTTATATCTCTTAAATGGTGTACAATATCACAGAACAATTATGTTTCCCAAATGAAATGTCCACATATAGCTCATTAATGATAACGATGGTTTATTGTTTGCTAATATTAGTTAAAGGAAGAGTTGTGGGTAAACTCTTAGTCTAGGAGTCTATTGAGTGTGTGCTGCAACCTGCGGCGTCCCGCACAGCTGCTGACAGTCGTTTTGTCCTTGGTAAGTTCAATTCCGTGTTGAAAAAAATATAAAGATAAAAATATGAACAAAAATATATATACAAAAACACAGTCTTGGGTTTCTTCACGGTGGGAGTGTTTAGGGTTAAGCAGGGAAAGTAGGTTGCTCCGGACTGGTGTTTCTCTCTAGGCTCCGCTTCTCATGGTGTGTCCTGGTACAGACACGCCTGGAAGCCGGAGGGTTCGAGAGGCTGACCTGCCTAGGGTGAGGGGGAGACTCTGTCAGCGCTCTACGGAGCAGCTTCAAGAGTGACACCCGCCGCATACGGAGACTCACCTTCTGTTTTCTCCTGTTTCCCCGCCGCACCTCGTCACGACTTCTTCTCTTTCCTTCTGTTGCTAGGCAGCGTAGTTGATTTCCGGGTTTCCCCGATCACGTGACCGGGACTCTGCTTCGTAGTAAGCGCTTGCTGTGGTCTTTGTCAGTTTCGGTTTTAGGTTGTAGTGTTAGCTCCAACGCGTTTCAGCCTCTAGGGCCTTCCACTCACAGACCGTACTACTTTCACTTAGACAACCAAACTAGGAGCAAGGACTGAGCGCTACACTACAATACAACTAGGTATAGAATGTAGATGGATAGTATACTTAATGACGACACAGAGGTAGGTACAGCAGTGGCCTTCCGTACCGTACTGCTATATATAGTATACTGGTGGTCACTGTGTCAGTAAAACTCTGCACTGTACTCCTCCTATATAATAATATACTGGTGGTCCCGACTCCCCAGTCCCCACAATAAAGCAGCACACTGAGCACAGATATGGAGTGGTTTTTTTAGGCAGACAACGTATAATGGTGGTCACTGTCAGCAAAACTCTGCACTGTACTCCTCCTATATAATATTAATTATACTGGTGGTCCCCAGTCCCTACATTAAAATAAAGCAGCACACTGAGCACAGATATGGAGTATTTTTCAGGCAGACAACGTATACTGGTGGTCACTGTCAGCAAAACTCTGCACTGTACTCCTGCTATATAATACAGCTGCTCCCCAGTCCCCACAATTAAGCAGTGTGAGCACAGATATATATGCAGCACACTGAGCACAGATATGGGCGTTTTTTTCAGGCAGAGAACAGATAACTGGTGGTCACTGATCAGCAAAACTCTGCACTGTACTCCTCCTATATTATACAGCTGCTCTCCAGTCCTCCCCACAATCAATTAAGCAATAATGCACAATCAAATTCAACAATAACGGAGAGGACGCCAGCCACGTCCTCTCCCTAACATTTGCAATGCACGAGTGAAAATGGCGGCGACGCGCGGCTGCTTATATAGAATCCGAATCTCGTGAGAATCCGACAGCGGGATGATGACGTTCGGGCGCGCTCGGGTTACCCAAGCCATACGGGAGAATCCGAGTATAGCTCGGACCCGTGTAAAAAGGGTGAAGTTCGGGGGACAAGTTCACAGGGTAATGCATCACAGGCTATTAACAAATAGAGAAGACAGCAAACCCCATTCAGCAGGAGAGACATTTTCATTCTGGTCCCACAAGCCATTGATAATCCATTTTAGAACAGAAACAACATGGGTGCTGGGAAATGTGACCGCATCTGAATTTAAACTATTTTTTCTTCTTTTTCCGCCCCGCCTGAAGTTGGTCACTTGTCGGTCTGCGCACTGACCTTCGAGGTCCCTGCCCAGTGGTATCTTGTTCCTGGGCAGGGGTAGGGGATGGTCCAGGTGTTGGTGCCTCCCTGACACTGTGGGCAAGGAGGCCAGTGATGGTCTGTATTCCTTGGCCAAGTGTGGTGTTTAGTTGTTGGACTGAGGAGTTGAGTTCGCCCATGCCTTGGCGAACACGGGTGGTCAGGTCAGTGAGCCAAAAGGACATCTCACGTACCTCCCGGATCATTTGGTCATGGAATCTGGTGTTTCTAACTCCATGACTGGCTATATCAGTCAGAATCTCCGTGCAAGAGGATTGGGTGGGGATGCCAGTGTGGGGCTGGTCTGGTGGTATTTCCTGCCCCACACTGGAGGTGTCACTAGCTCCCCCCTCCTCAGCCTCAGTGGGATGCCCTTCCTGTGACTCACTGCGATGTCCCTCCCGTGTTTTTTTTTAAAAAACAATAGTTAAAAAAAATATACAAAATAAAACCCCCCAAAAAAAATTATACTGTAAAAACTTGACAATATATGTGTGTAAACTTACCTGCCAAGGCATGTGGACCTTCCATGGCAGGTGTGTCGGTGTCCATTTCGGAAACACCTGCCACCTCCTCATAGGACACACAGACCATTGCAAGCTCGTCCAGATCTGTAAACTCCACAGTCTCAAGTAGTGGGCCTCCCCCTGTTGCCCTCGAAGCGTTCCAGTGCACAGCCTTTTTCTGCTTCAGGCGGGACTTGAAGTCAGCCCAACTACATAAGTTTTGTGGTTTGGGTGAAAGGAGAAGAAGTTAAACTTAAGTAAATGTGATGCATGCTTTTGGAGCACATGTCATAGTATTGGTTGTTAGAGGCATAAGAACGTCAAAAATGCTGCTTAAATATTACTTAATACATACTATAGTGTTTGTCATTGTGGCTAAGTATGTACTTACCGTCTTCTGACTTCCTGTGGAGTGCAGACAATTGGGCCAACAGTATTCACAGAGTCTGGGATTTCTCTCCAGATCTGGTCCTTGGTCCCAGCACCCATGTTTTTAGTTCCAAAATGGATTTTATCAATGGCCTGGGGTACCAAAATTCCCAACTCCCTCTTTGTAAATGGGGGTTGTCGTCTTCTCTTTTTGCCTGTTGCCTGCGAAGCATCAACCTGAAAAGTATCTCCATCTTCCTCTTCACTTTGTGGCTGTGTTTGCTGGGTTTGGTTTATTTAGGACAGATTCTTCCACAGTTTGTGCTACATGTTTCTCAGCCAGGACCCTCACACCATCCTCTTCTTGGGTTTGTGGGCCAGTAGATGGGGGTTGGTCACTACTGGGTTCTGCTTGTTCCGCCTCTGCACTGGCAGGTGTTTGTTGCTGTCGTCTTTGTTGCACCAGCTGTCTGCTCCTTTGCAGGATGGCCCTCATCTCTGCATTCAGACTGGCCATCTCCTCTTCCACTGAATCATGCTCCATGATGGTGAGAGCATGTGCGTATGGCTCTGTGGTGCATTTTTATACCTGCTTTTGCATGGTTATGTGGGAAACAGCACAGGTGATGCATACACAATTGTTACACGTGCTGTGATTGCTTTTATTATTTAAGCATGTTCTATGCAGCTTGTGTTTGTGGGTGTATGCAGGAGTTTAGTCAGAGTTTGAGAAGTGTGCAAGGTATCAAGAGAGTTGTCCAGTATTCAAGGAAAGATATGTTTGTGTTTAGATGTTTGTAACAAAGCCATGCTTCCAAGCTAAGGTCCATGGATTAATGTATTTGTAATCAGGGGCGGATTGGGATTGATCACGGGCCCGGGAAATTTATGGAAGCAGCCCTAATGGGGGTGGAGTCTGTTGAGGAGGAGGGGACTGTCAAGAGGGCGGGGTGGCTCCTCAGAGGTCCTGATTCTGAGATAGACACAGTTGGGGCCTCCTTTGCTTTACGTTATAATAATGTTTACCTGCGACTTTATGCATATGCAGCTACAATGCCCTTCCCTGATGTACATCTGTACGTCTGAGTATACAAGGACTGATATGCCCACTTTTAGTGTCTACTGACACTGCTGTCATGCCTTTAATCTACTTCTGATTTTACTAATGTTTCATTCTACAAACCCTTTTTTTAACCTTATATGTTTTAAAGTACAGAGAGGGGGAGCACATACTACATACAGCACAGAACAGGGAGGGAGCACACACTACATACAGCACAGTACAGGGAGGGAGCACACACTACATACAGCACAGTACAGGGAGGGGGAGCACACACTACATACAGCACAGTACAGGTAGGGAGCACACACTACATACAGCACAGTACAGGCAGGGAGCACGCACTACATACAGCACAGTACAGGGAGGGGGAGCACACACTACATACAGCACAGTACAGGCAGGGAGCACACACTACATACAGCACAATATAGGGAGGGAGCACACACTACATACAGCACAGTACAGGCAGGGAGCACACACTACATACAGCACAATATAGGGAGGGAGCACACACTACATACAGTACAGTACAGGGAGGGAGCACACACTACATACAGCACAGTACAGGGAGGGAGCACACACTACATACAGCACAGTACAGGAAGGGAGCACACAGTACATACAGCATAGTACAGGGAGGGAGCACACACTACATACAGCACAGTACAGGGAGGGAGCACACACTACATACAGCACAGTACAGGAAGGGGGAGCACACACTACATACAGCACAGTACAGGGAGGGGGAGCACACACTATATACAGCACAGTACAGGGAGGGAGCACACACTACATACAGCACAGTACAGGGAGGGAGCACACACTATATACAGCACAGTACAGGAAGGGAGCACACACTACATACAGCACAGTACAGGGAGGGAGCACACACTACATTCAGCAAGGTATAGGAAGGGGGAGCACACACTACATACAGCACAGTACAGGGAGGGAGCACAGACTACATACAGCACAGTACAGGGAGGGAGCACACACTACATACAGCACAGTACAGGGAGGGAGCACACACTACATACAGCACAGTATAGGGAGGGAGCACACACTACATTCAGCAAGGTATAGGAAGGGGGAGCACACACTACATACAGCACAGTACAGGGAGGGAGCACAGACTACATACAGCACAGTACAGGGAGAGAGCACAGACTACATACAGCACAGTACAGGGAGGGAGCACACACTACATACAGCACAGTACAGGGAGGGAGCACACACTACATACAGCACAGTACAGGGAGGGAGCACACATTACATACAGCACAGTACAGGGAGGGAGCACACACTACATACAGCACAGTACAGGGAGGGAGCACACACTACATACAGCACAGTACAGGGAGGTAGCACACACTACATACAGCACAGTACAGGGAGGTAGCACACACTACATACAGCACAGTACAGGGAGGGAGCACACACTACATACAGCACAATACAGGGAGGTAGCACACACTACATACATCACAGTACAGGGAGGGAGCACACACTACATACAGCACAATACAGGGAGGTAGCACACACTACATACAGCACAGTACAGGGAGGGAGCACACACTACATACAGCACTGTACAGGAAGGGGGAGCACACACTACATACAGCACAGTACAGGGAGGGAGCACACACTACATACAGCACAGTACAGGGAGGGAGCACACATTACATACAGCACAGTACAGGGAGGGAGCACACACTACATACAGCACAGTACAGGGAGGGAGCACACACTACATACAGCACAGTACAGGGAGGGAGCACACACTACATACAGCACAGTACAGGGAGGTAGCACACACTTCATACAGCACAGTACAGGGAGGGAGCACACACTACATACAGCACAATACAGGGAGGTAGCACACACTACATACAGCACAGTACAGGGAGGGAGCACACACTACATACAGCACAGTACAGGGAGGGAGCACACACTACATACAGCACAGTACAGGGAGGGAGCACACACTACATACAGCACAGTACAGGGAGGTAGCACACACTTCATACAGCACAGTACAGGGAGGGAGCACACACTACATACAGCACAATACAGGGAGGTAGCACACACTACATACAGCACAGTACAGGGAGGGAGCACACACTACATACAGCACAGTACAGGGAGGGAGCACACACTACATACAGCACAGTACAGGGAGGGAGCACACACTACATACAGCACAGTACAGGGAGGTAGCACACACTTCATACAGCACAGTACAGGGAGGGAGCACACACTACATACAGCACAATACAGGGAGGTAGCACACACTACATACAGCACAGTACAGGGAGGGAGCACACACTACATACAGCACAATATAGGGAGGGAGCACACACTACATACAGCACAGTACAGGGAGGGGGAGTACACACTACATACAGCACAATACAGGGAGGTAGCACACACTACATACAGCACAGTACAGGGAGGGAGCACACACTACATACAGCACAGTACAGGGAGGGAGCACACACTACATACAGCACAATACAGGGAGGTAGCACACACTACATACAGCACAGTACAGGGAGGGAGCACACACAAGTAGTGAAACAGACACAGGGGACCAGCGCAGTGGAATCTGTCCCAGTGGCCAGTCTGCCCCTGGTTACATACATAGCCACCATATTATAACATGAATAGCACCACATTACATGAATAGCACCACATTACACATATAGCACTGCATTACATGTATAGCACCTCATTACACAAATAGCACCACATTACATACATAGCCACCACATTATATACATAGCCATCACATTACATAAATAGGCCCATCATCATGGACAGACATTGGACAGCTATATGGCTGGAGGGCTTTGCATAAGAGATTGTCCCAGGACTGGCCGTGAGTGCAGCCTGATCAGCTGGCATCCTGAGAACAAGGTACGTCCTGCTCCTGTCCAGTCCCTGAACCATACACTGTGACCGGGGACGCCCGCTTACACCAACATGATAATGCAAATAATGTAATTAAAAATAACCTCTCTGTCGGGTCCCCTACAGTGCTCAGTTGCCACTCTGGCCAGTTCGGTGACAGCGCGGGAGCTACGCTGGCAGCAGGTGTAGTGAACCCAGCTACGACCATCGCTATGCTGCTGCTCCCGGTCCGGGCTCGTTGAAGATACCTTTGGCAATGGCCAGAGAGATGATGCGGCTGGGCTGGTTAACTTTCTCTAGGTCCCCTGTTGTTAGTACAGCCTCATTACTTTTCACGGCTAGCGGCACCCGGAAGTGCTCGCTAGCCTAACTTCCGTATTGCGTTCCAATGAACCGCAAGTACTGGAAGCAGTGTGAGCCAGCCCAGCCTGAGTGTGAATCGGCCTGGCTGAGGGGGATATGGGACCGGCCCATCGGAATCTGTCATGGTGGGCTAATCCGCCCCTGTTTGTAATGTTATGAAGACACGTGTAATTCTTTAGGCCAATTTGTGTTTAGTATGTTGTATGTTGATGTGTATGCAGCATGTCCCTGTGTTGCTGTGTTTATTTGTTGAGTGAATGCACAGCGTTTTTTTGTGTTTATTTTTTATATATATATATTATTATTTTTTTGGTTGTATGTATTGTATTACGTTTGTAGTGGTGATGTCCTTTATTGTAATTGAAATCTGTTTTCCTTTATTATAATTGGGCCAACAGTATATCTATTTGCTGGTAAGTATATACATGTTCTTAGGTGTGTTTAGTGTGGTGGGGTCAGTGCCAGATTAAGGACCACATGGGCCTGGAGCTGAAATTTATGAAGGATACAAAGAAGGTGGAAAGGATATGGCTCTTGGCGCTATACCACAATATTCAACACTTTACATGTACATATATATTAAAATTTACACAATACGTTCCTCTCAATGGATCCCCAGGAAATTTCTTTTCTTCTTTCAATATTCATCCAGTGTCATATCCCAGTGATGTGAATAATATGCAAAAATAAAGATAATATATGTGTAGAACAGTCTCAATTTCTTAAAAAAGTCCCTTTTTTATGCACTGTACAATGTCCTTTAGATGAACAAGAAGGCGTAATGTGGGCGTACCCCGACTCACACAATTCAACGTGAAGCTATGTATATAAAGGTATCTTTTTTTCCACCACCAAACCACCGATTTTACTTTGTTTAGATTGGTGTACCCCACTCACTAAGTTTGTAGAGTGGAGAAAGCTCATAAAGATAACTTTATCTTCAATAGTATATCCAAATGCGTACCCTACTTACAGGGTTAAAAGTGATCACGTGTATCAAGGTTTTTTTCCCCTTGGTTTTTCTGATGAAGGTGACTTTATTTTTCTTCTCAGTCTCCCCCAAGGATTCAGTGCCAAATATGTGAAAAGAATTAAAAAAACAAATGTGTAAACTGGACTAACGAATTAGTACAGAAAATATATATAATATGTGAAAACCTCTCTCCAATGTTTGAGAGGAATGTACCGTGAAAAGGGGGGGGGGGGGGTTATTATTAGTTGGAGATATCCCCTTATAAAGATGTATATGTATAATAATCCCCGACAATATAGGAACGTACCCTATTTATATGTGGTGCATATGACCTTTGAAAATGAACCCAGTATATAGACTGGTGTTAGATTAGAATGGACGTACCCAACTTACACAAGGTAAGTGAAGTGATGTACACATAACAGTTTCTTTGTATAGAGAAAAATGGAGAAATTCCAACAAGCGTACCCCACTCACAATCTAGCTGGTTCTAGCCATACGCATCAGGGTTTCTTTTTATCCTCTGTCATATAGCTCCTCTGGAAAACCTCCACTCAGGCATATATAGTTCCATAAATTTGAGAAATCCACGGTAAGATAAGTATACTTGTATTTTATTCCACACCACTCTCTACATGGGAGTGGGCCAAACAACAATGGCCCTCATTCCGAGTTGTTCGCTCGGTAATTTTCTTCGCATCGCAGCGATTTTCCGCTAATTGCGCATGCGCAATGTTCGCACTGCGACTGCGCCAAGTAAATTTGCTAAGAAGTTTGGTATTTTACTCACGGCATTACGAGGTTTTTTCTCCGTTCTGGTGATCGTAGTGTGATTGACAGGAAGTGGGTGTTTCTGGGCGGAAACTGGCTGTTTTATGGGTGTGTGTGAAAAAACGCTACCGTTTCTGGGAAAAACGCGGGAGTGGCTGGAGAAACGGGGGAGTGTCTGGGCGAACGCTGGGTGTGTTTGTGACATCAAACCAGGAACGAAACTGACTGAACTATATATATATATATATATATATATATATATATATATATATATATATATATATAAGTATCGAGCTACTCAGAAACTGCACAGAAAAATCTTTTCGCAATATTGCGAATACTTCGTTCGCAATTCTGCTAAGCTAAGATTCACTGCCAGTAGGCGGCGGCTTAGCGTGTGCAATGCTGCTAAAAGCAGCTTGCGAGTGAACAACTCGGAATGAGGGCCAATGTTCAAAAGACAATGGAGTACATACAAAAACACAAAGGAGCCAAAAAAAATTCTTCTGAATAAAAAAACCATAAGAAATTAAAAACAAGGTTTTTACCTTATACAAAGTCCATCGAAGGTAAAAGATGGAAAAAAATGGCTGTCCACACTCCTCCTGTCGACGCGTTTCGGTCTGTGTTTGGACCTTTATCAAGATGTCTTGATAAAGGTCCAAACACAAATCTTTAGTAAATGTATCCCCTAGAGTCTGCTTGCTGTAGCAGGTAAGCAGAGGCGCAGAATCAAATTTGCTGATTATAGAGTATGGCATGTTTTAATTTTAATGGCAACATTTTGGTTGCGACGGATCACTACAGCTGTGTTGTGTATAATGAATTGTGCACTAAAGGATGGTATTGTATTTATGGGATGCAGTCAGCATGTCAACAATTCCAATGTCAGAAGTTATGATGTCAACATTTTTGAAATGTCAGCATGGACTATGTCAACTTCTATAGAATATTGACATGTTCACAATGTCGGCATCGATGTTTCAGTCCCCTTCCGGACCATTTTCAAGACTGCCAATAATTAGTGCAGCCGATCTCAAGTAAATGCCGGTACTTTTTGCTTTGAGAGCGGCTTGTGTAATTGTTGGTGGTCTTGAAATTGTTCCAGAAGGGCATCAAAGCGTTGACACTTTAGGTGAATATATAATTCATAGCCTTTGGTATCCGGTCTCTACGTCAGCCACACTTAGGTCGACAGTCATTAGTTCGACCACTATTGGTTGACATACATTAGGTCGACATGGTCACTAGGTCAACATGGATAAAGGCCGACATGAGTTTTTTTTTGGTTTTCTTGTATTATTTTTTTAAACTTTTTCATATGTTACGATCCACGTGGTCTACGATTGGGAATAGTAACCTGCGCCGAGCGCAGCGGTACCGGAGCGAGGCACCTTGTCAGCCAGGCGAGGGGACACGGTGCACTAACTGGGGTTCCCGGTCACTTTACGAAGAAAACGACACCATTTTTTTTTTTAAACTCATGTAGACCTTTTTCCATGTCGACCTAATGACCGTGTCAACCTATTTCAGGTGTCGACTAATAGTGGTTGACCTAATGACTGTCGACCTAAGTGTGGTCGACCCCTTGATCCACACCCTAGCCCATGGGTCTTCAGCCTGCGGACCTCCAGCTGCTGTGGAACTACACATCCCAGCATGCCCTGCCTCAGTTTTAGCATACCTTAATAGCAAAATTGTGGCAGGGCATGCTGAGATGTGTAGTTTCACAGCAGCTGGAGGGCCACAGGTTGAACACCCATGCCTTAGCCTTTACTACAGCATGTGATGCAGGTTATACTTTTTTCTGGTGGTATTACATTTCCATTATTTCTTCTATCTCTCTCACTCTTTGTCTATCTATATCTATCTATATATACACGCTGTCAGGCCTGGTGCAAGCCGCTCAGCAGGGTCTGCAAAGCAGGGAGGCGCCGAATGGGAGAGGCGCTCTCCTTGCTATGTTTCTGTCGGCTGCTGCTGCGCCTATCACACTATGACAAGCAGCGGCGCCTGCAACTTGAAGCGTGGCACCCAACATCCGTCAAAGTCAACACCCCCCCTCTTCGGCTGAGTGTGAGGGCAGTGACGCTGAGAGGGAGTTAAAGAGAGGCTGAGGGAGGGCTCTGAAGGGGGACTTACAGGGAGGGTGAGGGCAGGGACGCTGAGGGAGAGTTACAGGGAGGGTGAGTGCAGGGATGCTGAGGGAGAGTTAGAGGGAGGGTGAGGGCAGGGGCTCTGAGGGGGGACTTACATGGAGGGTGAGGGCAGGGACGCTGAAGGAGAGTTACATGGAGGGTGAGTGCAGGGACGCTTAGGGCAAGTTACAGGGAGGGTGAAGGCAGGACGCTGAGTTAGAGTTAC
The DNA here is from genome assembly GCF_028390025.1 of Pseudophryne corroboree. Classification (NCBI taxonomy): domain Eukaryota; kingdom Metazoa; phylum Chordata; class Amphibia; order Anura; family Myobatrachidae; genus Pseudophryne; species Pseudophryne corroboree. Next base: position 642,365,339 of record NC_086444.1, read on the forward strand.
AGGAAGGGTGAGTGCAGGGATGCTGAGGGGGAGTTGGAGGGAGTGTGGGGGCAGGGACGCTAATGGGGTGTTAGAGGGAGGGTATTTTGAAATGAGATAAAGCTCAAAAAAATTAAACAAGAACAACTATGGGTCTCACATATGCCTTACAACAAAAGACTGTATGTACACATTAATAACAAAACCCCATATTTGTATAAACATAGTCAACATGGCACCCCACAATAGCTTACACATTACCTAGTAAACAGCTGAGAGACACCCCCAGAAGATTTACAGGATGTTGCTCCAGTTTCCCATCCCATAGCAGGAGGTGCAGAATCGGCGGCAGGTAGTAAAGGTCCATCTAACGAGAGTGATCAAACAGGGGGACGGGTCCAAATGCCAAAATCTTCCCAGTGAGGAGCTTTGGCCAATCCGCACCTAGGATGTTAGCTAAACCGTGCCTATTCTCCGTCACATTTGCTCCAGAGCAGTGGGGATTGGGAGCCACATCCGGGAATACAGGCAACTCCCAGGGCTGTAGTGTGCTACTGCTGCTGTGCTGTCTGTGCGGTACGGTGCCCTGAGCGCCAGCACCGGATGCTCATCATTTTCTGTTTGTGCTCCTGGGCCCGAGCATCCACGGAATCGGCACCTATGCCCTACACACACACACACACACACACACACACACACACACACACACACACACACACACACACACACACACACACACACACACACCCTGTTCCTTCCCCCCCTCCATCCCTACACACACACACACATACACAGCCTGTCCCCCCCAGTCCCTACACACACACATACACAGTCTGTTCCGCCCCCCAATTTTCTCCACGCACACATACACAGCCTGTTCCCCACAGCACCCCCCCCCCCCCCATACACACAAAGCCTACCCCCTCCAGGCACCTCACGCATGCACACACCCACACTCTGCTCGCCCCCCTCCTCCCCAGTCACCCCGTTTCTCCCAGTTACTGAGCAAGCCGGACACAGGAGAGGTGGCCTAATCGCGGGTCCGTAACCATGCCCCTTTCAGAGAAAAAACCCTACCATTCAGCCAAGCAGCAGGAGCTGGCCCGGCAGAGAAAGTCACCTGACCTCCAGGAAGGCAAGTCCGCTGCTGGCTGCTGCTATCTTGCACACTGGTGGGGCAGCGCTTGTGCTTATCTGAAGAGGTGTAGGGGAAGGGGGTTGTAGTAGAGTTGCAGTTTCAGGGGGCGGGACATCAGACGGCTACTGAACAGGAAAACATTTTTTTCCTGTTTCCGTCAGCAGGGGATCCTGTGGGCCTATTTTTAAGAGGGGGCCTGGAGCTGCAGCTCCATCCGCCCCATTGTTAATCCGGCCCTGGGTGGGGTGTAGTATTGTCTGAGTATGCTTATTTTGATTATTTTTCTTTTTCCTTTTCAAGGGAGCATAATATTTTGGGGTGGCAAAGTAGCCTATTTTGATTTCTCCAGGCCTTTTGCCTTTGTTTTTTTTTTCTGGGGGGGACTATCTATCTGCTGGTAAGTATATGCATGTTCTTAGGTGTGTTTAGTGTGGTGGGGTGTAGTATTGTCTGAGTATGCTTATTTTGATTATTTTTCTTTTTCCTTCTCAAGGGAGCATAATATTTTGGGTTTTTTTTGGATGGCAAAGTAGCCTATTTTGTTTTCTCCAGGCCTTTTGCCTTTGTTTTTGATATTTATCTATCTGCTGGTAAGTATATGCATGTTCCTAGGTGTGTGTGTGTGTGTGTGTGTGTGTGTGTGTGTGTGTGTGTGTGTGTGTGTGTGTGTGTGTGTGTGTGTGTGTGTGTGTGTGTGTTGGTTTATCTTAGTGTGCTTATTCTGGTTTTTTTTTTCTTTCTCAAGGGAGCAGCATATTTATTTATTTTTTTTAGCCAAAGTAGGCTATTTTGTGTTCTGCAGGGCTTTTGCATTTTTTTTGTTGTCTTTATCTATCTGCTGGTAAGTATATGCATGTTCTTAGGCGTGTTTTGGGTGTTGTGGTGTTGGCTGTTTTTTTGTTATTATTTATAGCCATGTAAGTATATTTGTTGGATATTTGTATGTTTAAGGTAAGTATATGCATGCTAAGTGTGTTGTTGTGGTTTAATTTGTGGTGTAGTATTGTTTGTTAAAAATGTGTGAAGTATTATCCAAATAATGTTTTGTTTCTTTCCTCCTGCTGTTCTACATTAAGATATGGATTATGATACCGAAGTAAGTGTTTTTTGAATTAGCCATATATTTTATTGTTTATTTTTTTGGAACACATTGGATGTTGTTGTCACACTATTTATTGTAATTTTTAAGATGCTGGTCGCCTCATATCTAGGGTCTGAAGCCGTCCAACCCCAACCTGCCCCTCATCCTTGAAGGCAATGGAGGTGTGGAAGGCCTACTATATTCCGTACCCGTGTCACCTTTTTTGGTATGCCAGATGATGAGATGGTGCGGCGCTACAGGCTGCCCCCTCATGTCATCCTAGAAACTCTCTCAATAATAGAAATTGATCTAGATAGATCAATTTGGCATCCTACAGCAATACCATCTCTGACACAATTCCTTGCTGTGTTACATTTCTGTGCCACAGGTTCCTACCACACGTGGTTGGGGTGCTGGTAGGAATCTCACAGTCTGCGGTTTCCAAAATTCTGAGGCGCGTAATTGGTGTTTTTTCCAAAGAATTAAGCAGTTCATATAAATGCCATTGGAAGTGGGGGCCCTAGCTGTGGTGAAGCGGCAATTCCAGGAAGGGGGTAGTCGCTTCCCACACATTATTGGGGTTGTGGATGGGACACATGTTCCACTTGTGGCGCCAAAACATAATGAAGAAAGCTATCGGAATCGAAAAATGTTCCACTCTCTGAATGTGATGGTGGTTTGTGGCCCATCCCTCCAGATCCTGTCCCTGAACACCAAGTACCCCGGCAGTGCACATGATTCCCACATCATTAGGCAATCAGGGATCTGGCAAAAATGAAGACTGATGGAAGGCCAAGACACGTGACTATTGGGTGAGTTGTATTGGCATGATGTCTGAATTTTTTTGCTACTTATGTTATGATGGACATATTTGTTACTCATGATTGTATTGTTTTTACAGGAGATCATGGATATCCTTGCACCCCCCTGGCTCATGACCCCTTACAGCACACCTATACCAGGACCACAAACGGAATTTAATTCCGCACTTACAGCCACTAGGCAGCTGGTGGAGCGCACAATTGGCGTCCTGAAAGGACGCTTCTGTGTGCTCCACCGCACTGGTGGCGACCTCGTGTATTCGCCGAAAATGGAAAGTAAACTTGTGGTCCTGTGTGCAATCCTGCACAATATTGCCGTAAGGAGACGTGTTGAGCTTCCTCAAAGTGAGGAATTGTCCAGAGAGGCTGAGGTGCCAGGGGTTGGCCGGACAAGGATCCATGGCACGGAGGCCCAGTGGGGGCATGCCCTTAGGGCAAGAATAGTCAGAGATTATTTCAAGTATGTTTATGTCCTGAACACGTTAGACAAGTGTTTAGGGTAGTATTTAAAGTGTTATTTGTGTAAGGTAATATGTTAATATGTCGCACCAGATTTGAGTTTCTAAATAATGCACCAAAAAGGTTTACCATATCAATATTATATTTGTATGTGTTTTGAGTATGTAATTAACTTACTGTGAATTGGCTATGTATGTAAATGGCTAATGAACAAAAGTATTGTTGTGTGGTTAACATATATATTTGAAAAAACATAATGTTTCTTAGGAATTTTTAATACTAGTTTTGACTGCTTCCATTTTAAATGGGTTTTTTGTTATGGTTATTTATAATTTGTCATGCAATCCTCTTATTTTATCTATGCTTTTATGTCTACTTCACATATACACATGGCCACACTAATACAACAATCCGGGATTGTTTAGCTGAATGGTGATGGCAATTTTGGTGAGTGTACATTATTGTTATAACAGTGAAGTTTTTAGCAGTGACACTCGCAAATAGTTGCATATGCGTACGCAAAAGGAATAACCAACACACTGTAAATACACTGCAAGAGTAATAAAGTTTATTAATGAAGATGACACCACCATAGGTGTCGACCAATCAACAGTTAGCACACACTATAAATATTAGCCTCTGTGATTAAAACATTGGCACCATGCGAGCTGCAGCATTTACTGTGCGGGAGCTCCGTCTGCTGACCGCAGTTATGGACCGCCGCGTAGGCCGCTTCGGGCCATATGTATCAAACGCCCAGAAGCAAGCAGCCTATGCGGAGGTTCACCGCAAACTGCGGGCGAGGGTCCGCACATGGCAGACCATTGTACATATGGAGCGTTGGTGGTCGGATCTCCGGCACCGCTAGCCGCATCTGCTGGTGCAGCTGAGCCAGCAAATAAGTGCAAGTGAGTAATCCACACTACCCTTTGGGTATGCATTTGTGTGTTTTGTAGCATTTTAATACTTAGGAATATTAGACAGAAAAATAAACATTAAAAGGAGTGTAGTGTATGTATATAGGCAGTGTAGGACTAGCCCATGAAGGTCAAACCGGGGAATGCAGTGGTCGGGGCCCATGTGTAGGGGTGTGGGGGTACTCTATAGAGAGGGTGTAGCAAAACAACACATTTGTTTGTTCTAAGTTTTAAGAGTGCATGGACTGGCCACCTTAATACATAAATAGAGTAAACATTGCGAGTGCAAGCCTGAGAATAACAATGCACTGCCATAACATTTTCAAAATGCTGCGTAAGCAACATTTACATATGTATTATGTATTATTCAAGTGCACAGCCTAGAACATGATACCTTATGGTGGAGGTTGGTTGACCAGCCAGAGCGGGCCGCCAGGGAAATCCCGGGTACCCCTGTGGGCCAATACAACCCTGTATGTATGAGCCATTTTTAAGAAAGCATTTAACCTTTGTTTTTGTAATGTTACCAAAAAGTGAAGAACACATAAGAAGAGGTTACGAATGTATATCGCTAACAAAATGAACTTTAAAAAAAACAAAAAACATTAATTGATTGAATGTTAACGTTTGAGTAACATAGGCAACATTATACTGACAAACTTTTTATTCTTGACCCTTTTATGAAAATAAAATAAATACATATATCTGTGTTTCACTCTCCTTGGGCAGAGCACGAAGGCAACAGACAGTCCCGGATGAACTCCAAGATCCAGCTTCCTCCCCCTCTCAACCACCTTCCCCCCATCATCCATCTGCCTCTTCTCAACCACCCTCCCCCCAACTATCTGAATCCTCCACCTCATCATCTGCCTCCCCCTCTCAAGTCCCACTACCTCTTCAATCTGTCTCCTCCTCATCATCATCCCCCTCTCAAGCCCCCGTACCCCCTAAATCTGGCTCCTCCTCATCATCATCATCCCCCTCTCAACCACCCGTACTCCCTCAATCTGGCTCCTCATCATCATCATCGCCCTCTCAAGCCCCCGCAGCCCCTCAACCTGTCTCCCCCTCCTCCTCATCCCCCTCTCAAACTCACATACCCCCCAATCTGGCTCCTCCTCCTCATCATCCCCCTCTCAACCACCCGTACCCCCCTCAATCTGTTTCCTCCTACTCATCATCCCCCTCTCAACCACCCGTACCCCCGCAATCTGGCGCCACAATCCAACCTGAATGTTATTGAACAATTATGTTGTCAAACACTTCCTTTTGCAGTGTTTGAAGACATTACAATTTCTTTTCATATTGGATTTAAAAAAAAAACAACCCCATTGTGCGTTTATTTGCTAGCTAGAGAATGAAACGCACAGGTACGAAACCACACATGTAGCTAGCGAATGCAATACACATGTGCCAAAAAAAAAGCGTGGTGCTAGCGATGTAATTTGCTATCGTGCATACACATTTCTCCCGTGCAAAGCAAAATGGTATACTCCCTTTTTTTGTACTAGTGCACGTTTATGTGCAATTGTATGCGTTGGGAGTGAATTTGCACTTGTGTGAAGCAGTCGCTACCTTGCGAAGTCTGCTTGCGTGCGCATCGAACAGCGATCAGGTCTCGGAATGACCCCTCATGTTGCACTGCAGGTAGGGCAGATGTAACATGTGCAGAGAGAGTTAGATTTGGATGGGGTGTGTTCAAACTGAAATCTTAATTGCAGTGTAGAAATTAAGCAGCCAATATTTACCATGCACATAAATAAAATATCCCACCCAAATCTAAAGAGCCCCATACACTAGAACGATTATGCCCGATTTCAGCCCAATTCGGGCATTCGACCTGATATATTGGGTGAAATTGGGCATTTTGCCTGTGTATCCGATCCGATCCGATGCGCGGCCCCGTGAGCATCGGATCGGATCCTCCAGATTGAATGTGCTGCACATTCAATCTAGTCCAACCCTGCAGGCGTGGCTGGGATCGCCCAATATACATTGCATGCAAAAGTACGGCATACGATGTATCTTAGGCAATCCTGCCGCTCGGGAGGCTGCCGGGGTGATTGCCAGCGATCGTCTGCAACATGTTAGATGGACATGTCGCAGTAGTGTATGGGGCCCTTGACTCTCTCTGCACATGTTAAATCTCCCCCCCCCCACCCCACCCCCCCGCGGTACACATGGGCCCTCATTCCGAGTCGTTCGCTCGGTATTTTTCATCGCATCGCAGTGAAAAATCGCTTAGTACGCATGCGCAATATTCGCACTGCGACTGCGCCAAGTAATTTTACAATGAAGATAGTATTTTTACTCACGGCTTTTTCACCGCTCCGGCGATCGTAGTGTGATTGACAGGAAATGGGTGTTACTGGGCGGAAACACGGCGTTTTAGGGGCGTGTGGATGAAAACGCTACCGTTTCCGGAAAAAACGCAGGAGTGGCCGGAGAAACGGGGGAGTGTCTGGGCGAACGCTGGGTGTGTTTGTGACGTCAAACCAGGAATGACAAGCACTGAACTGATCGCAGATGCAGAGTAAGTCTGAAGCTACTCTGAAACTGCTAAGAAGTTTGTTATCGCAATATTGCGAATACATCGTTCGCAATTTTAAGAAGCTAAGATTCACTCCCAGTAGGCGGCGGCTTAGCGTGTGTAACTCTGCTAAAATCGCCTTGCGACCGATCAACTCGGAATGAGGGCCATGGTTTTGCCCAACTGCTAACAAATTTGCTGCTGCAATCAGATCTAAATTGGCCTTATAAGCGCCTCATATGATTGCCTATATTGTAACACCAATGAGTTTTTTAATATTGTAATATTGTTTTGTTTTTATTGTTTTATTTTAGGATTGTGAAGCACATTACATCAGAAGGAAATGAAAGGCTTGTTGGCATTGAACATGGGACTCTTTAGAAGTTAGCCAAGCCAGATATATCTGGAAGCACATCAGGCACAGACTCGCTGTGCAGTCACCAAGAAATCATAAGGAAAGAAGTTCTCCAGTTTCAGCTGACACAGCCTTATAATATTGGTCATTTCTTTACAGTTTGCCATTGAACATATATCATTAACCCTACAGTACGGAAATAAATATATCAAATACAATAACATTCCTAAAAAAACTGCTGGTCTGAAGGCAATGCATTATTTTAATTCTAGAATGCTTTGCCAAGAAGAAATGTATTGAGTCTCGCCTCTTAAACAGCTACCAAGACAGCGCCGGGCAAGTCTGCTTTCCTGTTTACATTATCAATTAACATAGGTATCGTAGAGGTTATTTTCTTCTAAACATGGTAGACTTTACTATATCCCCATCAGCCCTGCTACCCTATTTAGCCTCTGTCGGTGTGGCTCCCTTACATAAAACACAACTTGTGGCATGCTGCATACGAGGCTGCCGAGAACTGAGCGGGGCATGGCTTAATTTGGAAGATGTGGCCACGCACCCTCTGAAAAAATAATATGTGGCCATTGCAAAGAGGGACATTTGCCACTACTTATCGGCACTGCAATGTGGTACATTTGTACCCCTCAGCAGCTGACCCAGCCCCTCCAACATGCCTGGCTTGGGTAATCAGTACCCTCACCTCTCTCTGCACATAGTACTGTAGGTACTTAACAGGCATTAAATATGCTAACAGGTGGAGCTAGAGATATCCATTGGGCATAGCAAAACATGTCCATTCTGGCAACACACCACAATACACACACTACCGAGGTGTTATTTGCAGAATCTCAACTTTTCAAAAGTAGGCAAGTGTGCAGTAAGGGTATGTTTCACTCTCCACAGCTCAGTGCAGACCATCCAGTTTTTTCTTCTACAGCTCAGTGCAGAACATTCTTTTTTCTTCTGTCCTCTGCACACCCCAGTGCAAAGAACTCTTGTCAATAAAGTTTCTCTACTAGTCCCAGCCCACCTCTGAGGACGGGACACAACCCCAAAACATGTCAGCTTCACGGCACCATTAAATTGATTTTTCTTCACCTTGAATCAAGTCTGATGAGTGCCGCCGTTTATCCTATATATTGCATTGTGACTAATCATCACCTGGATGGCACCACAGCAATTTTCTGAGGGGATATAGGAGTGCCGGGCTTGTGTTGGACTTATATATATATATATATATATATATATGTATATATATAATGTATATATAGAATATTGATGGTACTGAGTGCTTTCCCTCTTTATAACCAAAGTAACCAAGTCACATCTATATTCAACAGTCCTTTAGCACTCCCTCCTGTCAATAAAGGGGTGGCTGCTCTTCTCCAAGTTGCCTGTTGTCCCAAAAACGGGCTCAAAAGTTAATTTGTAAAAGAATGAAAAAAGCACCTCCTAGTGCAATATTTTGATCAATTTTCATCCGACACCTTCTGACACCCAGTAAAGTGCACAAGTACCGTCAGGGCCGGTTCTAGCCCTTGTGGTGCCCCGGGTGAAAATAGGGGCGTGGCTTCATAAAGGGGTGTGGTCAATGTGCCCCCAGTAGTATTGCCCCCATTTGTGCCGCTTTTAAAAAAATAATAAAAAAATAATACTTACCATCCCCACTCCTGATTCCCGACCACTGCTGCTGCTCCTCTGACGTCTCTCCCATAGAACCGCATAGACACTAGAGGTCAATCATGACCTTTAGTGTCTAAATGCCGCTCCCACAATGCAGTGTGGTGCGTGATTACTTCATCACGCACCGCACAGCAGTACCGGTACCGGCACTGGGGGGGGGGGGGGGGGGCAACACACTACCAGTAGTGGATCCCTCCGGAAGGCGTCGCCCCGGGCAAAAATCCTGTGTGCCCGTAGCAAGATCCGCTACTGAGTACCGTGTCAGGTTGTAATCCAACCATACTTTCTCAGGCAGATTGATATAGCCACATGCAATTCCGCAACACCAAATGTCCAGGATCCAAAATTCAGGGTATATCACATAGAAAAGATTCAAATGAACATAATAGTGCAATATGTTTTACACAAATTTAATAATGATATTACAACATAAATGCCTGTACCTTTTAAAAAGAATAAAAACAGCTTATCTGATAAAATACTTCCTCCCATCTGCAATAAGGGTGAAGTTATAGTCCTTCCTCTCAACGCGTTTCGTCCATTTTGCCTCTGCTGGACTTCCTCAGAAGTATGAGGTATCATGCTCCCTATCTCCCTATTTATACCCATATCAATTAGATTAATGAGGGTGCGTATGCATTCATCTGCATTCACAGGAAGTGAGATCACTTCCTGTACACTTAATGTAAACATAGGTTTTTAAAACTCTATTAGCAACCTTCATAGTAAATCCATCAACTTCAGATGATCAGCGCCATTCCTAGACAACCTATATTATTTGTTTTGCTGCAGATATGCTCCTCAGGATGCCCGTCATTCCGTTCACATGCGGCAGCCGTAAGACACGCGGATTCGGATGACGTCATCCCGCATCGCAAGAGCACGACCAGGGGAGGCGCACATGCGCGGAGTGTATCGGTCACAGTGCCATCTCATGCAAGTCGCCTCCGCCATCCTCTACTCTATCATACAGCACAAATGTATCTTAATAGGTGCCATCTTGCCAAAGACCATCTGACAATTTTATTAAAGTGCATTGATGCCCATTTCATTTTACACAAATAAACAAGATATGTGCATTTATAAATACAATTAAAAATTTTTTATATAACACCCATAGAAAAAAAGAGAAGTTATGTACATTAAAAAGATAAACAAGATATCATCATCCTAAGAATATCTAATAAAATACAATAAAATATTTCTTAATTAAAAATGACAATAAAATAAGTGGGATCATTAGCCTATTTATAAAAACAGGGCTATTTCATAATTATCATTTAGACCTCTTGGGGTGAGGGAATCCAATTCATAGATCCAATACATCTCCCGCTGTGACAATTTTTTTCTCACGATCCCCTCCTCTAGGGCCCAGCTTCACATTTGTCTATTGCTTTTATGGTTAGACCCCTGACCTCTGAATTATGGAACATTTTAAAATGTCTTGGAATAGTATGTTGATCCTGCTTATTTTTTATGTTTCTTATATGCTCCTGCATTCTAATTTTCAGGGGCCGCTTGGTCTTCCCTATATATTTCAAATGACAGGGGCATTCTAATTGATAGATCACCCATGCATAAATATATATATATATATATATATATATATATATATACACACACATATATATACACATATATATATAAACACACACACACACACACACACACACACACACACACACACACACACATATATATATATATATATATATATATATATATATATATATCTCCAAGTCCCAACCCGGCACTCCAACAGGGACAGCTGTTCCCTAGGTAGATAACTTGTTTGGGTGCCCTCCTGGGTAGCAATCCCACAAGTACACACAGAAAAACGAGGCGGCACTCCGAGTCTTTATAAATGGTGAAACAACTTTAGTGTAACTCATCAACGTTTCGGGGAGTGTATCCCCATCATCAGGATAGAGTGTACAGTGCAATAAACAGAAATTTATACTCACACAGACTTCTGTTTGCCCCCTCCACGCCAGACGCCATCCCGGGACCTAACGCGGCACTTCCGGGATCCATAAACGTCACCGGCAATGACACCACCACATGATCGGCACAAGGAGGAGAGCTGGGAAAAGAAGCACAGGCAGTTAGCAAGACAACCGCTCCACAACGTGATAATGACAGAATGTAAGGTGCAAGGTAAACAAACCTTGCACAAATAAACAGTGACGGCATACAAAAAACATACATAACACAGAGCCTATAAGATGTGCTAACAACACATACACATAAAGTATTAAAAATAAAGCAGCATAAAATATTCAACCACATTGGAATATTCAATAATATAATCGGGTATGTGGCAAATATAACATTAAACTATAAAACCTCATGTATACATCAGTATAACCCGGTTATTCTGAAAATCTCTACAGAATCACAAAAAGCATGAGAGGCTGAGTGACTCATTCAGCCCTCTCGGGCTGACTGTATCTAGGGCAAAAATCCACCTAGCCTCCAACTGTAAAAGTTTCTTTGCTCTATCGCCTCTTCTTAGTGAATTGGGTACCTGGGCTATCCTTCTGTAATGGAGCATTGCTATGCTATGACGAGCCTGCGCAAAGTGACGGGCAACAGCTTGGTCACTGGAACCCAAAATAAGCGCAGCTCTGATGTCAGTCCTGTGCTGGGCAATTCTCTCTTTAAATTGCCTCTCTGTCTTGTCCACATAGTGTAAACCCCATGGGCAAGACAGGAGGTAAACCACAAATTTAGAAGTACATGTCAAGGGAACTTTGATCATGTACTCTTTACCCGAATATGGGTGCAAAAATGTATGGCCTGTAATAAGTGCTCTACATGTAGTGCACCCAGTGCAATGATAACAACCTCCCTTTCTAGAAAGGAAATGTTGTTTTTCTGGGCTCATCCTAGTGATATCTGTCCTCACAAGTAAGTCTTTCAGATTGGGGCCCCTAGTATAGTGTGAAGCAATTGAGCATTACGTAACGATGGTAGATCAGGGTCTGTGTTAATAATTGGCCATAATCTTTTGGTTTTCTTACGGGTGATCTTACTTTTTACTGTATAACGATTGACCCATGGAACAACATCGGAGGCTGAAGGTGCTTTCTCCTTGTCTTGGAGAAGGATATCTCCATCCAACAACAGAGCCCTTCTTTTGGCACCCTCTAGGGTATAAGCAGGGTATCCCCATAATTTTTTTCATTAATCTATCCAATTGCTGCTCTCTATCAATGGGATCACTTGTGATACGAAAAACTCGCACAAATTGCAAAAATGGAAGGCTGTCGATAGTTGCTTGTGGATGGAAACTGTTGTGTCTAAGGATAGTGTTCCTATCCATGGGCTTCACAATAGACTAATCTGGATTTTACCATTAACAATGGAGATATTTACATCTAAATAATGTATGTGTTGAGAACTAGTGGTCATAGTTAGTTTAGCTGGGCATGATGAGTTATTGTGATGTTCAATCAAATCTGTAAGATGACATAACTCGCCACACCAAAAAACCAATATATCATCAATGTAACAATAAAATCTAAAAACCGAGCTAGATATGGAGAGATCACTAAAAAACAGATTCAGCTCTACAGCATGCATAAAGGAGTTAGCGTATAACAGAGCCATACAGCTCCCCATGGCACAGCCGGCATTTTGTAAAAAGAACTGGCCATCACATAAAAAGTAATTATGTTTTAAAGTAAACTCTAATAAACTCAATGAAAAACGTCACTAGTGACATTTTTCATTGAGTTATTAGAGTTTACTTTAAAACTAGTGACGGTATGCTGTGCGCTGGGACCCCGGCAGCCGGCATACCATACTACACCCGTAAGTAATGTGAAGAGTGAAAAAGAATGGTGTGAAAGTGTCACACATATATAAAACAAACTATAAGTGCCATAGTGTATTGAATTAAATGTTAGATTGCGATGCACTGGGCATTCAGACCCAGACATATATGTAATTATTTTTGGGGTGGGTGTGGGGTGCGGTGGCCCCTATGTCGGTATGGCTGGGCAGCTTCAGGTCGGCACACCCTAACACTTTATTAACACTTATGATTTTCCCTATCACTTTGTATATATTTTTGTATTATTTTAATCACACTTCACTTACATAGCACTTATGTGCTTCTTATTAACCCTTATTGACTTTCACCTGTGTGCTGACCTGGGGTAGCCGACCTGTGCCGGCGTGATGGGGTCCTGCACCCTGGACCAGAGGCGTAGCTAGGGTTTTTGGAGCCCAGGGCAAGATCAATAATGGTACCCCCCCTTCCCTCCCCCCCCAAAAAAAAAAAAACTACAAAAGGAAAGCATGTGCGCACGCCTTCGGTGTCACTGTATGTAAAGATGTCAGGGTGTGTATGTATAGATGTAGGTGCAGTGGTCGAAGTTGAATTTTTGAAGGGGGAATGAAAAAGTGTAGATAGCAATTATGTGCGCGCCGAAGGCGTGCGCGCTCCGCAAAAGGGGGTGTGGTCAATCAAAAGGGGCATGTCCTTCAGTGTAGTAGGACCCCTTATACTATCTAGTACTGGTGCCCCGTTCACATTATAGCACACGGTATGAGCCGGAATTCACATTATAGCATACAGTATGAGCCGAAATTCACATTACTCCACACGGTATGAGCCGAAATTCACATTATAGCACACAGTATGAGCCGAAATTCACATTATAGCACATGGTTTGAGCCGAAATTCACATTATAGCACATGGTACGAGCCGAAATTCACATAATAGCACACAGTATGAGCCGAAATTCACATAATAACACACGGTATGAGCCGAAATTCACGTTACAGCACATGGTATGAGCCAAAATTCACATTATAAAGTGAGGGGATCCTACCCCCTTAATTAACAAGGCCTGTGGGGCACTGTGGTGAGGGGAGCCTACCCCCTTAATTGACTAATCCTGCAGGGCACTGTGGTGAGGGGAGCCTACCCCCTTAATTGACTAATTACAGAGTTTAGCAGCGGAAGGGTTGCAGCGGTTTCTCACCCCAAGCTGCGGCGCTTCTGCCACCTCCGACACTCCACATCTTCGGCGCCACCCGGGATGCAGAGCACCACACCGGGGATGCACCCTTTTCAGTGTGGTCTGCTGCGCTTCGAAGGGGTTCTTCTCTCCAGCTGCAGGATCCCGATGTGCGCTGTCCTCCCCGCTGTTACTGCCATGGTAAGCATTAGTATCGTTTACCGCAGAGGCCATTTACTGAGGCATATGTATTAAACCTCAGGAACTGAGATATCCTTCTCACTGTACAGCTGTGTGGCCGAGCCAGGTGGGGGGAAAGCCAGCAGCAGCAGCATGCCGGATATCAGCAGCCGAGGGTGCGGGCTGTACATACTTGAGGCAGCTGGATATTCAACAGTGCTGAGAGCCTCCGGAGCCCGCACCCCCAGAGCTGCAGTACACCGGCAGAGGACACCCATCTCCCGAACCCTGCGTAGCCCAAAGCCGGAGATCGGCAGCATGTTGAACGCGGAAGCAGAAGCCGCTTGTTGCCGGTTAACATGCTGCCGATCTCCGGCTTTGGGCTCCGCACGTGCCTTACAGCCCGCACCCTTGGCTGCTGATATCTGGCATGCTGCTCCTGCTGCTGGCTTTCCACCCACCCGGCTCGGCCACCCAGCTGAATGGTGAGTGAGAAGGGCATCTCAGTGCCCGTGGTTTAATACATATCCCTCTTTGGTAAATGGCCATTTGTACATCCCGCCCACACACACAGACTGCCCCACCCCCTTACTTACACAGACACACACACACACTGTAGATTACACACACACAGACTGGCCACCCCCAAACCCCACACACACCCACTCAGACTACACACACATTCTCATATTTTCCCCTCCCTCACACACACTGGATTGCAAAAAGTGACATACACTCACACTGTCCCACACACACACAATTAACAATCACGCACACTGTCCCGCACCTAACCCCCCCTCTCTCCCGACAGGAAAGTTTAAACTGCGGCGGCCTGCTCACCTGCACCTAGTGCCAGATTAAGGTCCACATGGGCCTGGAGCTGAATTATATGAAGGGCCTATTGTGTGCTGCCGTAGGGGGTGTGACCAACACACGCAGGGGTGTGTCTAGTGATGTGAGGGTGTGGTCTACACAGCGTGTGTGGCCTGTGCCATGTTGTGTGGCTGGCACCATAAAGGACATATCGATATTAAATATCCCTAGAATGTATCTACACCTAGGCTTTCTATCACCCAACGAAAATACTCAACTCAACGCCTCCTCCCTCCCTAGTATAGTATATAGTAATCATCCTCTTCCTATATGACCGCTATACAATACATAGAGCATCATGATAACTGCAATGTAATGCAGAGAACATCGCAGGGATGGCCAAATAATACAGAGAGCATCAGTAACCTCCACGTAACGCAGACAGCATTACAGTGACCACCATATAATACACCAAGTAACCACCATTTAATATCTCCCAATTTTGTAGACTGGACCCTGCTTGTACCCTAGGAGCGTGCACCTGAAATGAGACGGAGCCTTGCAGAACACCTTGATTGCATCACTGTGGGGGCCTGTCCAGCACTCTCTGAGATACTGGGCTGCCCCCAGGCTTCCACTTCCACTGTGAATAGATGCCGTGTGCATATGCACAGCATCTATTCTCATCTCCTGTGTGTACCTGCCATGACACACTGCCACCCGTGGGTGGGACAGCGGAGCAATCCCAGGAAAGTGAGACTGTCCTGTTAAATGTGGGACAGTTGGGAGGTATGACCATTCAATACAAAGTGCACTGCAATGGGTGCCATATAATACAGAAAACACCAAAGACTTCCATAAAGTAAATAGAACATCAAAGCTGCACAGGTTGGCGCCCTCGAATGGAATATATACAGAAATAGATATAACCCGGCACTCCACCTATAAAGAAACTGGTTTTGGTGCCCTCACAGTAAATTAATATCTGTTGACAGAGGTGTGGCACTCAGAAACATTTTGTAAATAAAACTCACAGACACCAAAGTCGTAGTTCAACGTTTTATTCCATGCAGGATTCATTGCCTATATATATATATATATATATATATATATATATATAAAATGGGGGGATAAGGGTACCGGCGACTTGTGTTGTTTAAAATGCAATAGCTAAAATTTTTAGATTTAAAAGCCAAAAAATATATAATAATACAAACGAGCTTTAATATCACATAAAAGCGGATCACAACATAAAACGTACTTCAAAATATTGATAAAAATATCTAAACATAAAAGGTCTTTGTAAAAGGTAAGGAGTTCTGACTTATCTTTTAAAAATAGGCAAGGGAGTCACTACAGGGAGCTTGTTTGTATTATTATATATTTTTTGGCTTTTAAATCTAAAAATTTTAGCTATTGCATTTTAAACAACACAAGTCACCGGTACCCTTATCCCCCCATTTTATACTTTTCCCAGCAGTACTGTATCAGTATTGCACTCTTAAGGGTTGGCAGACACCTTTTAACAAGGCTTCGTGTGTTTTTTTAGCAATTTTACTTTTCATGTTTTACTGAGAACCCACCTCACAAGTGGCGCTGTATCATTTCTTTCTATATATATATATATATATACAGTCAATGGATGGACCCCGGCACTCCGGACTGACGCAAAAACCTGCTCCGGTGCCTTCCCTTCAGAGCTTGTCGCCTCTGTTGGCATATGGAACCTTGGTGGGGGCGGCACTCAGAGACTTGCAAAAAAGTTTTAAGTGAAAGAACCCCGCAGGGCAACCTTTAATGTGACGTTTCGGGGACGTGCCCCTTCCTCAGACCACACACATATAATGTATATAATATATATATATATATATATATATATACAGGTTGAGTATCCCATATCCAAATATTCCAAAATACGGAATATTCTGAAATACGGACTTTTTTGAGTGAGAGCGAGATAGTGAAACCTTTGTTTTTTGATGGCTCAATGTACACAAACTTTGTTTAAAACACAAAGTTATTAAAAATATTGTATTAAATGACCTTCAGGCTGTGTGTATAAGGTGTATATGAAACATAAATGAATTGTGTGAATTTAGACACTTTGTTTAATGCACAAAATTATAAAAAATATTGGCTAAAATGACATTCAGGCTGTGTGTATAATGTGTATATGAAACATAAATGCAT
The DNA here is from genome assembly GCF_028390025.1 of Pseudophryne corroboree. NCBI lineage: Eukaryota > Metazoa > Chordata > Amphibia > Anura > Myobatrachidae > Pseudophryne > Pseudophryne corroboree. The sequence continues at coordinate 642,382,456 of NC_086444.1, forward strand.
TCTGTGCTTAGACTTAGGTCCCATCACCATGATATCTCATTATGGGATGCAATTATTCCAAAATACGGAAAAATCCGATATCCAAAATACCTCTGGTCCCAAGCATTTTGGATAAGGGATACTCAACCTGTATATATCTATATCTATATATATATATATATATATATATCTCCTCACAGACCACGACTTGTGTGAAGTCTACAGAGCACATTAATGTACCTCATTAATCAGCACAACAAAGGCCCTTCTCCATCTTCTGCCTGCCTCCTCCTGGGAACGGCTACCTTCGTATGACTGTGCCCACAGCTTTTACTGTGTTTTTCAACACAGTAGTGACTGAGCCTAGAGCTGCACTGTGAAGCAGGGATGAGGTAAGACAGAGAGCCGCGTGCCTCCGAGGTCGCGCACGCGATATGTAGACTGTGCAGGGAGGAGGGGGGGTAGGGGGAGACTCCTGGCTGCCGCTACCTGTACAGTGTGACAGGCACAGCAGCCGGAGCCGGGGAACAGAGGCGGAAACCCTGTCGCATGGGGCGAGCGGGCCGTGCAGGTGCCGGTGGTGCCCCCCTCTGCTGGGGCTGCCACGGCGCCCAGGGCACGTGCCCTGCTTGCCCCGTACTAGATACGCCTCTGCCCCGGACCCATACCTTGTATTAGGGACCCCCAGTGACTGAGACGCCTTGCCGATCGGCCTGGGGGCTTAACCCTATATCTGCAGATATATACGCAACTAAGATCTCTGTATTATCTGATTATTATGTAATATTACTTTTCACTCAGTGTGTTTTAGGGAATACAAATAGTTTTTTCTTACACAGAATTACCCCTCCCTTTTAGCACCTGAGTGACATCACAATCTGATTGAGCAGCTTGCCAATATATGTGCATTGTAGTTAGAGAGGCATGGATGGGTCAGCATTAGGAGGGATTGCTGATTCCAGAGTGCCATTGGAGAAGTTAGGGGTGTCTCCAGGTAAGATAGCTCTCAGATGCTGTAGGAGCCATTATCATGTAGCCTTACACTGGGCATTTAGACCAAGACATATATGTAATTATTTATGGGGTGGGTGTGGGGTGCGGTGGCCCCTTTGATGAGGTCCTGCACCCCGGACCCATACCTAGTATTAGGGACCCCCAATGATGGAGACGCCTTGCCGATTGGCCTGGGGGCTTAACCCTATATCTGCAGATATACGCAACTAAGATCTCCGTATTATCTGATTATTATGTAGTATTACTTTTCACTCAGTGTGCATTAGGGAACACAAATAGTTTTTTCTTACACAGAATTACCCCTCCCTTTTAGCACCTGAGTGACATCACAATCTGATTGAGCAGCTTGCCAATAAATGTGCATTGTAGTTAGAGAGGCATGGATGGGTCAGCATTAGGAGGGATTGCTGATTCCAGAGTGCCATTGGAGAAGTTAGGGGTGTCTCCAGGTAAGCAGGGTCTCAGATGCTGTAGGAGCCATTATCATGTAGCCTTACACTGGGCATTCAGACCCAGACATATATGTAATTATTTATGGGGTGGGTGTGGGGTGCGGTGGCCCCTATGATGAGGTCCTGCACCCCGGACCCATACCTAGTATTAGGGACCCCCAGTGACAGAGACGCCTTACCGATCGGCCTGGGGGCTTAACCCTATATCTGCAGATATACGCAACTAAGATCTCCGTATTATCTGATTATTATGTAGTATTACTTTTCACTCAGTGTGCATTAGGGAATACAAATTGTTTTTTCATGCCCTGAGGGTGTCAAGCCACGGCAGGTCCAGGAAGCCCCGCACCCCATTGAATCCCCCCAATATTGACTGCCATAATAAACAAATGTAGGAGTCTTACCTCAGTGTGCTCATTCCACATATACAAGCTGGAGTGCTGGGCCCTCTATTTAAAATCAGTGAGGGGTGGGTGGGGTAGGGTGCTAAACTAGCTGAAGTGTCTCGTGCCTTCAGATATATGTATAAATACATAGAATCACTTGCAAAGGGAAGGGGGCCCTAGTTTGCACACCATAATTAGATAATGAGGTGCTACTCTGCTTGAGACTTAATACAATGTACAGAGGGAAAAAGATGCAGGTGTACTATCTCACACTAGCTCAACCTGTAATAACCCGAGGCATTTAGCATAATCCTGTGGAAAATTATCCAGATAATTAGATATCCTAACAATTAGAGAAGAGTGCCTGCACATGTTGGCGTCTTGTAAATATATTTGCAATGCCATATTTTTTATCCATACACAGGTAGTCTTTAGAAATTGGGGTATGCATGCAGCAACATACAGCAAATACTGGAGGTAGTGGGGGTAGGGGTAGGAGACAGAAGGCTTATTTATCAATTATTGGGTTTTTGACTCTGCACTTGTAATTTCTTATTCTTATTGTGGCAATAAGAAATTAAATATGGCAAAAATGTATCAATATACACCTGCCAGGACAGAGGCTCTGAAAAGACACATCTCTGCAGTATGTTCAAGCGACCACATCAGCGATCACCTTACTCCACTATCAGGAACCCTGCGCATGTGCGGGCTACTGACCATGCACATGTGGCAGCCAATGCTGGGGAGGGTTCTGGAGGGAACCTTTCCCCGAATTTTTTACCAAAAAAGCCCATAGGCTAACCTGTTGTTAGCTGTCAGGGCCAGGTTTGGTAAATTTGACAGCTTCATAGACCCCATAAAAATCTATGGAAGCGGCAGGCATTGTCAGAAATGGAGGTACAGCATCAGATATGGAGATATCTGCTACAATCTCTTCATGGTATATTCAGAGGACACTTCATGTTTGTGGTTATATCCCCGAATATGTCTGTTTTCAGGGAATATCCTACAAATATTGGGGCAGATGTATTAACCTGGAGAAGGCATAAGGAAGTGATAAAGCAGTGATAAGTGCAAGGTGATAAACGCACCAGCCAATCACCACTAATATGTAAATTAACAGTTAGGAGCTGATTGGCTGTTGAGTTTATCACCTTGCACTCATCACTGGTTTATCACTTCCTTATGCCATCTCCAGGCTAAATACATCTGCCCCATTATTTGAGAAATAGTCCCCATACACCCATAGTGTAATTTAGTGTACCAATGGTAAGACTAATTAGTTTAACGTTTGTTCTGCGGCATATAGGGCCCTATTTATTAGCCAAATTTCTCCCTAAAATTGTGAGAAAGCGATAAAAGAACGTATTGCTGCAGACTGTAGTTCCCATTAATAATTAAAAACAAGCCCTCAAAAATACCTGTTTTCTACAAAAAAAAGTTATTTTTTCCCTTTGACAAAGTAATTCCTATGTTCTCTACTTAAAACCGCTTTTTAACTAGGGGATGTTGCTGAATGGCCAGTGTTGTGTTTTGCCCCCCCCCCCCCCCAGAATAAAATTTGTCAGCCAGCCCATAGCTATAGTACTGTGCAAACATTTTAGGCAGGTGTGGGAAAAAATGCTGCAAGGTAAAAACGCTTTAAAAAATAGAAGTGTTAATAGTTTATTTTAAGCAATTAATAAAATGCAAAGTGAATGAACAGACAAATCTAAATCAAATCAATATTTGTCCTTTGCCTTCAAAACAGCATCAATTCTTCACTTGCACACAGGTACACTTGCACACAGTTTTTGAAAGGAACTTGGTATGTAGGTTGTTTCAAACATCTGAGAGAACTAACCACACATTTTCTGTGGATGTAGGCTTGCTCAAATCCTCCTGTCTCTTCATGTAATCCCAGACAGACTTGATTATGTTAAAATCCGGGCTCTGTGGGTGTCATACCATCACTTCCAGGACTCCTTGTTCTTCTTTACGCTGAAGATAGTTCTTAATGATATTGGCTGTATGTTTGGGGTCATATTTTCTGCAGCAGGACAACAACAACAACCCCAAACATACAGCCAATGTCATTAAGAACTATCTTCAGTGTAAAGAAGAACAAGGAGTCCTGGAAGTGATTATATGGCCCCCACAGGCTGTCTGGGATTACATGAAGAGACAGAAGAATTTGAGCAAGCCTACGTCCACAGAAGATCAGTGTTTAGTTTTCCAAGATGTTTGGAACAACCTACCTGTTGATTTCCTTCAAAAACTGTGTGCAAGTGTACCTGTGTGCAAATGAAGAATCGCTGTTGTTTTGAAGGCAAAGGATGGTCACACCAAATATTATTTTGATTTGAAGTTCTCTTCTGTTCATTCACTTTGCATTTTGTTAATTGATAAAAATGAACTATTAACATTTCTATTTTTGATAGCATGCTTGCTTTGGAGCATTTTTTCCACACCTGTCTAAACCTTTTGCACAGTACTGTATACATATAATAGTCAAAGTATTGATAATGTTGATATTATCTTAGACCGCAAAGCTATACCTTTAAATACACTTTAAACCTTAGCAGCAAAGTACTGCAACGATGTAATACCTTTAAACCTTAAGTAGCGCTGGCGGTATAAAGTACCCGCAGTGCGTACACCTTATCAATACCAATACACCTTATACAGATAAATACACTTTAAACCCCTTTGCAGGAAAGTGAAGACACCACACCGATTTGTAGTTGAAACCACCGAGTTCTAAGGCCACAGTGGATTGATTCCAAAAAGGTAAAACAATACAAATCATACACTACAGGCTAACAAGTAAATCTAAACAGAATAATGGCTACAGAGAATGTACATACGTGAGAATGTTTCGCAAGCGCAACCCGGTCCGGTCCTCCGCCATCTGATAGATAGCGTTGTGAGCCTTCTGTCTGACTAAGCCTGCTGTAGGCTCTCTTTATTCACTTCATCCAAAACATAACACAATGGATACTGTAATCTCTTTGTCCATTGGACACAGGGATGGTCATTTACATTACAGGAGAGGTCATAGGTGGATTTGAATAGGTGGGCGATATCTTTCCCCAACTGCTCTTGTGGGTGGTCTCCTCTGGATTCCCCCCGCATACATAATATACAGTAAACACAGTTAATGTTCATATTCTACTTCTGCACATAACTATACGCAGGAACAAGCGATCTTTCTCATACCAACACCAGAATGTTTCCCTTAAAATACCCTACAGCTGGATACCAAACACCACCTTGTAACCTTGTTCTGTCCCCTCCTATCCTGTAAAGGTGAATCCCTTTGTTCTGTTACTATTTTAAACAGCTATTTCTTTCTGATGTGGTGCAGGGGGCTATGTGTACAATGTGCACTATAAGGGTTAAATATGTAATGTTATAATAACCCTCTATGCATTCACAAACCCTACCGTAAATGCGCATACCACGCGCCAAGGCGCATGGCCGTGGAAAGCTCCGTTACGCAAGTTGCGGATATGCGCAAGCACGGCAGAGCGAGTACACGCGCAGCGGGCATGTGCATGGGGTTAGTAAAAGGCATATGCATTACAATATTTTTCGACTTTAACAGTCCACCCTTTGGCAGTCAATAATAACTGCCACTATCTAAACATTAAACTGAAAAATATATAATACAATATCTATAAAAATAATTGGATGGTAGGAGGAGAGGAGTAGGCGGGAAATGGATGACCTAGTGGGATAGTAAAAGCATGTATGTATGAAATCCATGTCTGAGGGGCATGTATCATCGTGCCGTACATGTTCTAGATAAGCTTCGAGGTATTGCGAAGTATACATTAAATCCTTCTCATCCCGTATTAAGGGTCTGTAAGTGGGCCAACAAACACTACCGAGCTCTTTTCGGCTTCTTGTTCCAACAAATGGGGTGCACATTTAGTTGATGATACATGGAGAGGGAATACATGTGAATGCTAATATGTGTATATCACCTGTCGACTATGTGTATCACTACCTGAAGGTTGTAGAGATGAAGATGAGACACGTATCACAAATACAATCACATAACATTTGTGCAATCGTTCTTGGGTGTTGGTTGAAGTCTTGTCCGGATGGGTGTATCTTTGCTGAAAGAGTTAATCAAAAGTCTTTAGAGTGTCCATCAAAAGTCTTTAGAGAGTCCATCAAAGTCTTCTTCCGAATGGATGTATTTTTGCTTGAGGGAAAAACAAAGGAGAAACGGGTGAAAGAAACGGACCGTGGAATCACGTCTTATCACAACATTGTCTCGATTGATGGGTCATAAATTAAATCAGTTGTAACAATGCCCTTGCTCCTCAAACTCATCACTTTGGTACCGCGCTTGCACCGCATTAAAATTCGAACACACCTGAATATCAAACCAATCATTATGACAACTCCCAGGATACAAAGGAGAAACTTTCCTACACTCACGATAACATTTTGAGCCCATTCTCCTAAACCTGAGAACCAATTGCGTGGGTTCAACCATGAGACCCAGCCGGTCAGTTCATTACTCACAGCAGTAAGGGTAAGGTTGTGTCTCCTCCTGAACTCCCACTTCAATTGCAAGATATCGTCCATCTTCTGATCTATGACCTCGGTTGGGTCATCAGTGCTGTTTGTAATGTACGTGCAGCACTTTACACCATACTGAGTTGCCAAGGTGACACAGTACCCGCCTGTCACCGCTGTGATGTAATTGAGAACCATCCTGTGCTAGATCAGTTCCGTTTTGTAAGCTTGCAACTCCCTCCCAGTATACCTGAAGGTGTCGTCATACATCTCAGTGATATTATCTATCAGGTTCGCTAGCGCATGAATATACCTAAAATTTATAATTCCTCTGGCGGTATGGGTGATATCTAACGCGAGTAGGAATTGAATCCCGGTGGATTCGTGGATCAAATCAGAGGCTGCGTGCTCTGTCCTATCTATAAGGTGTCTCTTAACGATGTGTTCATAGTGAGTGTGAGTGTAAGGAGCTTGAGCATTGCGGTGAACGTCTTTCATCTTATTATGGGTTATGGTCATAACTTCTGGCAACACTCTTCCAATGTAACACAATCCCTCTGAGTTTGGGGCAAGCCACTTATACGCCTTCCTCCCACATATGAAATATGCATCATCGGGGAGAACATATGGGACAGAATATGACATTACCATATTGCAAACCTTCCAAGTGAAAAATCCTATCCCTAACTCTCTCATCTGTTCAGTACACGTATCAGGCTGTATGATATGCGCACAGTATCCTGGTGATACTTCTCCAACCCGCATGGTCCTACTTCCTAAAGTATACCTGTACCGAAAATACCTTCCACCGTCGGCTATTTGGCGTATAAGTTCAGTGTCTACGGGCATTCTGTCGGCTCTGTGTGAAAATGCCATGGTTTGGTTATTCCATGTCACTTCCCAATTTCCCGGCTTTCGGGAATTGGAAATGTTGAAACATACTAAGGATCTATCCACATGATATTGGTGGAGCTTCAAACTAGGGGGCCTAGAAATATTAAATTTCTTGTCCACCGGTCTCCCACCCCTTAATTCAAGTACCTCATCTATTGTTAATGGATACGGTACTAGTCCTGACTTTCTCTGACCTTGAGGTACTTGTGAGCACACCCAGCATTCTGTTTGGTTTAAAACCTTACCCACTAATGAGTGATAATCACTCAATGGATGACGGTCCATGTTAATATTAAGGCTGGACTGACATCTCTGGATGCACCCGTCCTCAACTATGTTTTCACAGTTTCTACAAATACAATTTTCCTCAGCCAATAACCCTTCACAGTGCCTCCTAGTTTCTTGACTACTAGATCGTTTTCTAATACTCGCCTTTGCTCGATGGATGTGTTGCTCTTGGAATTCTACAAATCCGTCCTTGCCATTAGAACCCATTCCAGATCCTTTCTCGACCTCTCTGGTACTCTCACCGAAACAGACTGCTCTGGTCAGCAACAGGGTCAACAGGAAAACCCGGAATGCAGTCTCTTGGGGTAAGTCCATCTTGTTAAGGGGAGAGAAAAAGGAGCAAGGAAGGGGGAGGAAAGGAGGGTAATGGAGAAAATAATAAAAAGGAAAAAGAAAAACTGGTACGACAACCGCCTCTGGTCTTGTTGTTCTCCGTGCTCAGGTGCCGTCTCAACAGTGCTGCCTCTCAACCTTCCTGGAACAGACACTCCAGTGATACGATGTTCTCTCCGAGTCAGCGACCTTTCTGTAGGGAACATAAATCTTGCATTACCATGTGTTTAACTGTTGTGTGAAATAAACCATCCGTAGAAAATGAAAAAAGAGAGAGAGAATAATAAAAAGAAAATTTTTCAGATTTGCGTTCACCATCAGGCTGTCACACCATCATGTCTATCGGTATCTCTGCACATTCTCCCTTCACCAGTATTTCCACTCTCCACTCTCTGTGCATGGCCAGGCACAATGATGCTGGTGAGATATACTGGGGTTGGGCAGACCTCTGAAAAGACAGAGTAGATATGTGACGTTTGAGCTGTAAATCTGTCGGTGAACGTCAGAGATGAAGAGGAAACTTTAAAGATAAATCACAGAGTTTACCTGGCCGCCCCTGCATCTACAAGGAATGATCTACCAACTACATCAACTGTGAACTCAGGTTTACTACCAAGGCTAGCAATCAACTTCACTGGCTGCAGACTACGGGTGCGGCCCAAAATTTTTCCTATGTGATCCCTGATCCCAATTACGTGTATCATAACTTTGCTCGTGTTCTTGTCTAGGGGGTCTGAATTTATGTGTGCTGTTACAGTTGCTGGCATAATGCCCTTCCCTTTTACACAGATAACAAACTCTTGGCTTCCTCCATGTGCCAGGGGCCTGGGGTTTTGGTCAAGTTGATGCTTCCAGTGCTTGGATGCTCATCACCATCAACCGCTCTCCCTGTGCCTCTCTGGTTCTTTGGATATTACGGTCATGCTCGATAGCAGACTCTCTTAATGCAGTCACTAAGATACCTCTCCAGTTAGGTAGAGAGGTTTGTACCCTGGTTCTTAGTGAGAGGGATTGTGTTCAATTACACCATTTTGTGTTGACTCTACAATGTGAGGTGCTATTATCTCTGCATAATGTACAGTACCGTACTTACCTGTGGACACGACCTCACTTATCCCTCCGCTAGGGGGCTTTACTACTGCTCTTACCGGTTGGGCCGTGCCCACCTGGGTGTCCTGTATGGTGGCTGCTAGAGAAAGTGCCGATATCGTGCTGGGTTCATCTTCTTGCTTGTAGTCCTGAGGGAAGTTTAAAATGGGATGCAACTTGCACGGGTTAGAATTAATACATTTATCAGTTTTACTCTAATCGTCATTAATACATTTATCAACTTTACTCTTATCATATATCGGTATGCCATTGTCTGTAGCCACTTTCTTCCCTGTAATATACGGTGGTGGTGGTGCGGTTGCCATCAGTTTCCTGCTAGGGTTGGAACCGGCTGTGTAAGCTAGTTCCCTCTGCATATCACCCTCTTGCTGCCATAAATGTAAACAGTTTGTGTGTCTGATCCTTTGTTTTTGAGATTTTATCAGACAGATCCTAAGCCTTAGATTATGCAATACCTCTGAGTCAAAACTACCTATCCCAGGAAATGGTGCTTTATCCCCCACAGTCATTCGTGTCCATTCATCACAAAAGGTCTCAGTGTGGGGACCATACTTCCCCCACATTACTAACCGAGCTGACCCCCTGGGTCTGAAATCTGCAGTCTGAACCCTGACTGAGGAACGTCCCTGTGTTGTGCACTTGGCTTCCATTGTGGACCTTTTTAACATGGGAAAACTTCCTAAAATGCACCAAACACAGTAGTCTACCGGTGGAAGTCCTCAAAGTTCTTCCACTAACTTCTTCTGCTCCGAGTATCACGGATCCGCCTTTTTTAGCAGACACGTGTAGCCATTGCAGGCCCTACTTCAGCCTATATCCCCTGGGCTTTTTGGGTACCCAGTGAATATCTGCCTCTGGAGATTTTCCTGAGAGACCAGCGAAAACTCCCTAAACCTTTACTTTACACAAATCACGCTTGCATGTGCTTCACATAACGCTTATGATGATGAGATTTACGCACAAATATGCAAAACTTCGAATCACGTTGCGCCGTGTTGCCCATACAATCGTGTGGTCCAATCGTACCGCTCATAGACACTTGCTATCTATAAGTGGTAGGATCACTGGAGTCTCCACACTGTGCTCCAAAACAGCCAGAGCGTAATACCACGAAAACGTTATCACACTCCGTTGCACGTATTCACCTAGACCGTGCTTCACCAAGCTTCACCAAGATTCATCAAGTTCACCAAGCGGGGTTCAATATATTCACACCCTATTCAGCCCACACTAACATTCTATAGTTTTCTGATCAGAAAAATCCTTTCCTGTTAACTGATAGCTTTCCCCAGAGGTAATACAGAAAAAAAAGGTTTTTAAACTAAATTTTGGAAACTGAACAAATTTGTGCTATTATCGCGTGGCTACCGTCTCGCGCTTAAACTAAAACAATGCTATTGTGTGATTTGTACTTAGTGGGCGTACTTTTACGCACGTTGCGTAAACCCGCCACGTGTGTATGCCTTTACGTTGCGTACGCAGTCCCGTGTTTTGTCCGAGACACGTGACAAAGGCCGTACGTCCGCAGTACTACAAATCCCACACTTCTATAAATGTAAGCGATATTTAACTATAATAACTTACTTAACACAAACACAGTTTCTTCTGTATAAACCTTTACAACTAGGCCAGGCTGCATGTGCGTCTTACACTTATTTCTTAAATATTAACTCTATATTTAAACTAAATAGCAACAAATTTTTTCAGTACAGGTCAAAATGAATCTAGTAATCAATAATTCAAATGGTATGATTCAGATTGGATAGCTATCTTGCAGAACATACACTGATATCAATATACACATAATTATAATATTATATAACTGTACCATTCACTGGTCTCCTGAGACTCATTTACCCATTAAGTGCTTCTAATTTGCATATGAATGCTATGTGCTATTGGCTGCCTGTAAAGGTGGTTTTTTTCCACTGCTAGGAAAAAGCAGTTACACAGGTTAATTTGCATATCAATGGCTATCTTATAGCCAGCAGAGTTAACTGAATCTTAGAGGTAAAAGGGAAAAAAAAACGTTGTTTATATCTGTGTCGTTCTTACATCAAGTATTCATCTTATTATTATCTTTCATTAAGCCCCATCTGAAACTATTTGTAATTGACTATGGCATGGGTTAAATAAATGCATTGGTAACTCATAAATGGTGATTTCTTTTTGACCAAGGACGGCTGATTATTCTTGAGCAGACTGAAAATCAGCCATTTAGAAAAAATGACCTTCCCAACATGGCCGCTGCTCCTCCCCCTTCCACATCCATGAGGGTTACACAAAATGGTGGACAGGCCATGTGGTTAGTCCAAAATGGAGGACAAACCATGCGGCTTCCTTTGTCACAAAGAAATCACACACCATGCAAGCCCCTGAAGTTATTTTAGGCCTGAGTTAAAAAAAAAACACTATATCAAGGCTTTTGCAGCAACTTTTAAATGTACTTTTACCCTACTTAACAGATAAGCAATCCAATCTGAATCAAACACAACATGACTCATTTGAACCTTGTTTTGCAACAATATGATCAGATATGCAGAGTACAGGTGTATGCTTGTATTGTGTGCGCATTTGGCGCCAAACAGAAATTTACAGATTTTAAAATAGCTTTGCGTTCTTACCTTCCGTATCCCACCAGCATCCCAACAAACCTTGCAGAGCAGACACCATCTTATCAGCAATGAAATAGGGTTTACCAGTGTATCTACAGCCAAAAAAAATCTTACGTAGGATACCTGTCCGCCCTTTTGCTGATAGATAGAGTCTGCTTTAACCTGCTAGGCTGTGGGTATGAGGAAAACCAGGACGTAGCCCCCAATTGATAATGTTGATATTATCTTAGACCGCAAAGCTATACCTTTAAATACACTTTAAACCTTAGCAGCAAAGTACTGCAACGATGTAATATCTTTAAACCTTAAGTAGCGCTGGCGGTATAAAGTACCCGCAGTGCGTACACCTTATCAATAACAATACACCTTATACAGATAAATACACTTTAAACCCCTTTGCAGGAAAGTGAAGACACCACACCGATTTGTAGTTGAAACCACCGGGTTCTAAGGCCACAGTGGATTGATTCCAAAAAGGTAAAACAATACAAATCACACACTACAGGCTAACAAGTAAATCTAAACAGAATAATGGCTACAGAGAATGTACATACGTGAGAATGTTTCGCAAGCGCAACCTGGTCCGGTCTTCCGCCATCTGATAGATAGCGTTGTGAGCCTTCTGTCTGACTAAGCCTGCTGTAGGCTCTCTTTATTCCCTTCATCCAAAACATAACACAATGGATACTGTAATCTCTTTGTCCATTGGACACAGGGATGGTCATTTACATTACAGGAGAGGTCATAGGTGGATTTGAATAGGTGGGCGATGTCTTTCCCCAACTGCTCTTGTGGGTGGTCTCCTCTGGATTCGACCCGCATACATAATATACAGTAAACACAGTTAATGTTCATATTCTACTTTTGCACATAACTATACGCAGGAACAAGCGATCTTTCTCAAACCAACACCAGAATGTTTCCCTTAAAATACCCTACAGCTGGATACCAAACACCACCTTGTAACCTTGTTCTGTCCCCTCCTATCCTGTAAAGGTGAATCCCTTTGTTCTGTTACTATTTTAAACAGCTATTTCTTTCTGATGTGGTGCAGGGGGCTATGTGTACAATGTGCACTATAAGGGTTAAATATGTAATGTTCTAATAACCCTCTATGCGTTCACAAACCCTACTATAAATGCGCATACCACGCGCCAAGGCGCATGGCCGTGGAAAGCTCCGTTACGCAAGTTGCGGATATGCGCAAGCACGGCAGAGCGAGTACACGCGCAGCGGGCATGTGCATGGGGTTAGTAAAAGGCATATGCATTACAATATTTTTCGACTTTAACAGTATGCATCTACTGTATGCATGTTTATTCTTCATAGGCTCCTACATGGTGTGATGGATCTGGACCAAACTTGGTACATAATAGCCATCATACTTAAAATGCAGGTGGGGTTTCATGTGAAAAAATCCACCCATTTTTCTCCATATCCAGTCATCTACTCTCACCTGTCTCAGCCTCACCCCACATATATCTATCAGCCTCATTTCCCACCTTGTGTCTCACAGCCTTAGCCTCCCCTTGTGTCTTTCAGCTTCACCACCCCCCTCAGGGCCGTCTTTTTGTATGGGCTCAGTGGGCTCTTGCCCAAGGGCCCCAGGAGTATAAAGGTCCTAGGCTGATAGCTGAGGGTCCCCTCTTTCCAGGGTTACCAGATTTTGGAAAATCGTCCGTGGGGAACCGGAGATATCCGACTTGAAAACAGTGGTCCCCATCATAGCCTGTTAATTGCTCTTCCCAGTCAGATATCTCGGGTTTTGTCTGACTTAGAGTTTTTCTGAGGGTATAATCCAAAAGTTGGGACTCTCCCCTTTTGGTGGGCACTGGCAGCTTGTCTCTACTATGCCCAGAACCTTAGATATCAGCCTTCCAGCAGCTGGTCCCTGCTCCAGCTCCACACGCCTAATATGCAGTTTTATATTTTCATTGGTGGATTGCTCTGGCTCCTGAGCTCTAATCCCCAAGTCCCCAGTATCTCCTGAAAGGTGGGACTCTCTAGTTTTGTATCCCATTCAAAGCCAAGAAATATATATTTTCAGTAACTTGAGATATCTGCAGTCAAGCAAGCTGCCCCCCACTGAAAAATTATGACTATATTAATCCCACTCCACTATCCACCCCTCCCCTACGTATTAAACACCCCCTTCCACTCTAAAAGTCATGTACCAGGGCTTCTTCATTCATCCCAATGCCCCCTTCTACAGTTTAGCCCAATCTGTGCAGTAAAGGAGTAATTAGCAGAAATTACTGCTCCAAGTCCTACATGCTGAGCGGAAGATAGAACACCCCCTACCGCCCACGGGACATCAAAGCTGCCGCTGATAGCACCCACCACCCCTACCGCTGGAGGATGGGTAGGGGGCACAGTGCATTGCTGTGCCCAGGGGCCTACACTAATGATAAGACGGCCCTGATCCCCCTGTGTGTTTCTCAGCCTCTCCCTGTGTGCCTCTTAGTCTACCCATCTGCCTTTGGCTCAGCCTTCCTTTGTTTCTCAGCCTTCCCCTTGTTAGGGATGGCCATTGGTGGGTTATCCATCGATGGTCACCATCGATGGTATCATTGATGGATAAACTTGATGATGTAAAACCTTCTGTAAATGAACCATCAATGGTTTTATACATCGATGGTAACCCCTGCACTACTGTTAACTGAACTGCGGGCCAATCAGAGCAAGGGGGCATGGCTTGACACTATGATTAAAAAAAATTGGTCATAGACCATCAGTGATTTTGATTCATTGATGGTCGATGGCCATCCCTGCCCTTTATGCCTCTCAGCCTCCCCCATCCCCTGTGGCTCAGACTTCCACTGTGTCTCTCAGCCTTGCCGTCCCTCTTCTTTCAGCCACATTGTCCACTTTTGCTTCAGCACAGCCCTCAGTGCTTCCCCATTCCTCTATGTCCCTCCCAACCCTCATCCGACTCTTATCTCCCCAGCCCAACCTTATCTCCTGTTGCATGCTAAGGCTGCTTCCATTCTCCATCTTTGCGGGGCACTTGGCTCCTCTGCTGTCCAGCAGCATGATGTCATGCACGCTGCTTCAGCAAAAAAAAACTTTATTGTGTCACCCACCGAAGGCAGGCCGGTCTCCCACTTTGTCTGCTTGTGTCCTGCTGAATACAGCATGACACAGGCAAGGGGGACACAGAAACTTTTCTCCCAAGATTCCTTAAGGTCCGGGCCCCCTCAGAATCTCAGGGCCCAGTACAAGTGAGTACAAGTGTTTACATTTTATTGCTTTACTATAAAGAACAGTACACTGGCTAGGGAGAGAGTGAAGCACATAAGTAGTGCGCTAGGCCATTCCACTGTTACATATGGGACATTTGTACAAGTTTTAACATATAATTTTTTGTTAAAAGTTAACACCACCAAGTTATTTAAAAAAAAAGCTTAATATAATATCAAAGTGCCTAGCTAGGCTTATTTTTGTCTCCGTTATACCCAACACAATATAACTATACACATATACAACATTTCTTTTGTACCTGTCATGTGGAAAGGAAGTAAGAATGGGGGTCATTCCGAGTTGTTCGCTCGGTAAAAATCTTCGCATCGCAGCGATTTTCCACTTAATGCGCATGCGCAATGTTCGCACTGCGACTGCGCCAAGTAAATTTGCTATGCAGTTAGGAATTTTACTCACGGCTTTTTCATCGTTCTGGCGATCGTAATGTGATTGACAGGAAATGGGTGTTACTGGGCGGAAACAGGCCGTTTTATGGGCGTGTGGGAAAAAACGCTACCGTTTCCGGAAAAAACGCAGGAGTGGCCGGAGAAACGGAGGAGTGTCTGGGCGAACGCTGGGTGTGTTTATGACGTCAAACCAGGAACGACAAGCACTGAACTGATCGCAGATGCCGAGTAAGTCTGAAGCTACTCAGAAACTGCTACGAGGTGTGTAATCGCAATATTGCGAATACATCGTTCGCAATTTTAAGATGCTAAGATTCACTCCCAGTAGGCGGCGGCTTAGCGTGAGCAAATCTGCTAAAATCCGCTTGCGAGCGAACAACTCGGAATGACCCCCAATGTGCACCGGGCCATTTTTGCTGGATTAGGTCCTGATTCGTCGGCAAGCTTTGGAATTGGATTTGCCAAACTGCCGTGACTGTCTTTGGATTTGGATTTTTTTTTTTTAAATGTACAAAAAAAAAGCTAAAATCACTTAATTTGGGCCTTTTTAATCTCAATAACATTAATTTCCAGTCGAGTTTGACCACCTCACAGTTTACAATATTGGTTTCACCATTATTGGCCAAAGGCTGTAGTGACCTGGTTGGTTATTAAGGGACAGAGCAGCGGCACAAACACATGGCAGTTTATAGCACATCTGTGAAACATTGCCACATACTGCAGCCAGGGCCGGTTCTTGCTGTGGTTGCGCCCCGGAGAAAACTATGGGGGCGTGGCTTCACACGGGGGCGTGGTCAGTTACGCCCCCATTTGTGTCCCCCTGTAGCGCCGCCCTGATCATGCTGTGCTGTGACGCCCGCCGCCCTGATCATGCCGTGCCGCTGACCGCCCTGATCATGCCGTGCCGCTGACCGCCCGCCGCCCTGATCATGCCGTGCCGCTGACCCGCTCTGATCATGCCGTGCCGCCCGCCTCAAGCGTGGCCTTATCAGTGCTGCGCCCGCGCCTCCTTCCTCGATGCGGTTCGCGATGACGTCAGGCAGTGCACGATGATGTCATTGCGCACCATGCGATGGTGCGCAATGCATCCTGGTAAAGTGGGCGGGGAAAGTGGGCGGGAGGGAGGGTCAGCACTGACTGCGCTGTGCTCAGTCAGGACTCCTACAGTAACATGGCGCCCGTTAGTACATGCGGCAGCGCCCTCGTAGATGCGGCGCCCCGGGCAAAAGTCCTGCTTGCCTGGGGCAAGAGCCGCTCCTGACTGCAGCAGTGGCAGAAATTAAAGTTGGTGCAATATGGAATTGTCCTTGGGCCCTTCCTCCCACCGTTATGTTGGATATTAAAAGGAATATGCACAGTTTAAGAAAACAAGCACTCCAACAACAGGGACTGACACTTTTGTGGCTGAAGTGTTTGCTTTGTTTGGGCCCCCACAAAAATTTTTTGGGAAGGACTATGTCCGATCACTAATGATGAGGATGTTGATGATGAGGGTGTTAAATGCATTTTCTCTTACGTCCTAGAGATTGCTGGGGTCCATATTAGTACCATGGGGTATAGACGGGTCCACCAGGAGCCATTGGCACTTTAAGAGTTTAACAGTGTAGGCTAGCTCCTTCCTCTATGCCCCTCCTACCAGACTCAGTTTAGAAAATGTGCCCGGAGGAGCCGGTCACAGCTAGGGGAGCTCTACAGAGCTTTTTTAGAAAAATGTTTTTTTTTAGAGTTTGATATTTTATAGGGAGGCTGCTGGCAACAGCCTCCCTGCATCGTGGGACTAAGGGGGAGAAGTAGTGTCCGTCCTGCGGGGTCTGAGCCACTATCTCCGCTGACTGGACACTGAGCTCTAGCAGGGCCGGATTATCAATGGGGCGGATGGAGCTGAAACTCCAGGCCTCCCATGAAAATAGGCCCACGGCATCCCCTGCAGTGAAACCAGTGCTGAGAAGAATTTTGTTTTTCCTGTCTCCACTGTAACCAACAGCCCAGCACTTTATACTGAGTCCTGGCTGCTCGAAGCACTGCCACTCAACACCCACCCCCGGCTGCCGATTACCTACCTCTACGGAGCCATCAGAAGCTCCGCCCCTGGTCGCAATAAGCTCCGCCCCCGGCCATCAGAAGCAGTATTGTCTAACACCCTGGTTTCTATAAGCTTCTCCTCCGGTCACGCTAAACTCTGCCCCCTACCCACACTAAGTTCTGCCCTTGGACATCAGATGCAGTCACCAGTGTGGAACTCCCTGGTTGCACCAAACTCCGCCCCTTAGCCGCACTAAACTCCACCCCCTGGCCGCACTAAACTCCGCCCCCGGCCATCAGAAGCAGTGTCACCTCACCAGTGTGGAACTCCCTGGTTTTTCTAACCCCCTGGTTGCGTTTAGCATCATCCACAATCGCCCTAAACTCTATCCCTGTACACCTGAAAATGTGTCACCAGTGTGGTAGCCCCTGGTTGCTCTAAAGCTCCCCTTACCAGCCATCTAAAGAATCTATGGATTGGTGTGTGTGTGTGTGACTCGTTAGGACTACACAGGACATGTCAGTACCTGGATACCCTGAAACCTGGATCATCTACAGCCTCGGATCTCTGCAACCCAGGAGTAGTGAGTGCTACTGTACAACCGATTATTCCCTACTTGGTTATATTCCTTGAAGCTGTCTACAAAGGCCCATATGGTGATTTATGTACATATCCAGTGTTTGTTGGTCTGTGCAGTGGGGGTCATTCCGACCCGATCATACGCTGCACTTCTTCGCAGCCGTGCATTCGGGTCGGAACTGCGCATGCTCGGCGGCCGCATTGCGCAGGCGCGTCATTGCCCGGCGACGCAGTGATGCTTCCAACGAAGAAATCGGTCGCAGCGGCAACCACAAGAAGATTGACAGGAAGGCGGATCCGGGCGTCAACTCACCGTTTTCGGGGCGTGAAGATCCAAACGCAGGCGTGTCGAGGTGTTTGGAGGGCAAATGTCTGACGTCAATTTCGGGACCTGCAACGCTGAAGTGATCGCACAGGGTAAGTAGGTCTGACCCTAGTCTAGATTTGCAGAAAACTTTTTTTGCATAGCAGGGCTGCACAAGCGATCGCAGCCTTGTTATGCAAAAATACACTCCCCCATAGGCGGCGTCTAGTTGATCACATGGTCTGCAAAAAGTGGCAGCGTGCGATCAACTCGGAATGAGGGCCAGTGTGTTCTGCCACTGTACAGATTTACCTTGTGTGTGCTGCCACTGTATGGGGTAACCCTGCGGGTGCTGGAGCAGTGCAGTGTAACCCTGTGTGCTTCCACTGTATGATGTGTGCAGTGCTGTGTAACTCTGTGTGTACTGCCACTGTGTGGCATAACCCTGTGTGTGCTGGTGTAACCCTGTGTGCGCTGGTGCAGTGTGGTGTAACCCTGTGTGCGCTGGTGCAGTGTGGTGTAACCCCGTGTGCGCTGGTACAGTGTGGTGTAACCCTGTGTGTGCTGGTGCAGTGTGGTGTAACCCTGTGTGTGCTGGTGCAGTGTGGTGCAATATACTGTATATGACATGAATATGTATAGGAGGTAATACAGTATATTGGGTTTATGTGTATATACAGGAGGGTGTATATATGTTTATTGGCCCTCATTCCGAGTTTATCGCTAGTTTCCGTTGTTCGCAGCACAGCGATCAGGCTAAAAATCGGCACTTCTGCGCATGCGTATGGGCCGCAGTATGCACACGCGAAGTACTTTCACACAAAACTATGCAGTTTTACACAAGGTCAAGCAACGCTTTCTGTCGCTGTGTTGATCGGTGTGTGATTGACAGGAAGTGGGTGTTTCTGGGAGGTAACTGACCGTTTTCCGGGAGTGTGCTAAAAAACGCAGGCGTGTCAGATGAAAACGCAGGCGTGTCTGGGGAAACGGGGGAGTGGCTGGCCGAACGCAGGGCGTGTTTGTGACGTCAAAGCAGGAACTAAACGGACTGAGGTGATCACAATCTAGGAGTAGGTCTGGAGCTACTCAGAAACTGCATGAAAAGATTTTCGAGCAGTTCTGCTAAGCTAAGATACACTCCCAGAGGGCGGCGGCCTAGCGTGTGCAATGCTGCTAAAGGCAGCTAGCGAGCGAACAACTCGGAATGAGGGCCCTTGACGGGTATGTGTATAAGCAGGGTTTTTGTATATATGTACTGTACAATGGAGGTATGTGCATGTACAGTAGGGTGTATTTATATATATATTAAGGAGGGGTATGTGTATATACATGAGGCATTTATGCATATAAGGGGGAGTATGTGAATGTACAGGAGTGGTGTATATATGATGGTGGTATGTGTACATACACATGGTTTGCGAAATACAGGAGGGGTGTATACACAGTATATTGAAGTGGTAGGAGGTGTGTGTATATATATATATATATATATATATATATATATATCTATACACATAATGTATATATCTATACACATATACATGTGACCAGGGGAGGTGCCAAGCTGACTCCAGGACACTGCTGGGAGAGAAGCTGAGCAGGGGATGTACAGTAGGACTAAAGCTGGGTACGCACTAGACGATAAAGTAGACAATAATGACACATCGTCCACGATACTGGCTAGTGTGTATGCACTATGTCGCTGATGATGCGCGCACAGCGCGTCGTCAGCGGCATCGCCCGTCAGCTGTGCATGCATGTCCAATGGGCGATATCGCCAGCGAGGGCCATGCTGCCGAATGCAGCATGGACCGTGCCGTCATTCGTCGCTGGCGGCACTCAGATATCGACAGGTACACGCATTGTCTAATGTGTACCCGGCATTAGGAGCCAGCGCTTTGGTACCTGCACTGAGGGCGGGAGACACAGATCCCCTCTGATCCCAGATAGCAGACGTCGGTGGCAGAAGGAACATGGCTGGGCTAGTGAAGATAATGGTTCCGGTTTTGTTAAGATGAAGAGATCCAGGGACAGCAGCCGGGGATCATCTGTATGCTGTGAATCAGCGGGAGCTGCTGTCTTAAGAGATGATGGGGATGTCTGGTCACGGGGGGTGGCAGGCCTTTTGCTGTCTAATCATGACTACATGCAAGCACACATGACGGTGTGTGTGCAATACAGATGGCTTATTGAATTTTTTTTGGTGCTTCTTAAGTGCAGATTGCGGTGTTTAAGTTAGTTACAGAAAACAATGGGGGGAGGGGGGGGAGACAATTAACATCGCGGGGATGTAACTCCTCGGTTAAGTGCCCAGGCTATTCAATCGATTGCGTGGTAAACTTGCTACTAGCGGTTTTCTACTCACAGCATCCTGAGGGGGCGAGCAGAAATCTGCATCAAGTATTGCCTTAAGGCTAGTTGCGGTGTTACTGTGTTATAATAGCATCACGCCCTGCACTTAACGCAGGAGTGCAGTTTACTGCAACTAAGCCCTGGGCTTTAGTCACGGCAAGGTGCATCTCCTGGGTTAAATGCCGGACGTGATGTGTTCAACTGAATAGCTCAGGCACTTAACCTGGGAGCTACATCCCCACAGTGCTAACTGAATTCTCTCCAATGACAGTGACCAGCGTTTCAGTGTTATTGCAGCATTTTGGTTAGGGTACACTGTGGGGGTCATTCAGATCTGATTGCTGCTGTGCGTTTTCACACAGCGGGCGATCAGATTCGAAAAGCGCATGCACCGCACTGGAGTGTCGCACGGCTGCAACGGGTATCGGCACCCTGCGACGGGATGGTTCGAAGAATCTATTCGCACGGGCATTCGCAAGGAGATTGACAGGATGAGGCCATTTGTGGTTGGCAACTGACCATTTTCAGGGAGTGTCCGGAAAAATGCAGGCGTGCTCAAGCGTTTTCAGGGAGGGTGTCTGACGTCAGCTACGGCCCCGATCAGCAGGATTCCATCACACAGGAAGAGTAAGTCCTGGGCTACACAGAGACTGCACAAAGGGGGTGATTCCGAGTTGTTCGCTCGCTATCAGATTTTAGCAGCATTGCACACGCTAGGCCGCCGCCCTCTGGGAGTGTATCTTAGCTTAGCAGAATTGCGAAAGAAAGATTAGCAGAATTGCGAATAGAAAATTCTTAGCAGTTTCTGAGTAGCTCCAGACTTACTCACAGATTGCGATCAGCTCAGGCCGTTTCGTTCCTGGTTTGACGTCACAAACACGCCCTGCGTTCGGCCAGGCACTCCCCCGTTTCTCCAGACACTCCCGCGTTTTTCCCTGACACGCCTGCGTTTTTCCGAACACTCCCAGAAAACGTCCAGTTTCCGCCCAGAAACACCCACTTCCTGTCAATCACACTCCGATCACTTCAACGATGAAAATTCTTCGTTCAGACGTGAGTAAATCTACTAAGTTTTGTGCAAAAATACTTAGCGCATGCGCACTGCGTACCATGCGCATTTTTGCCTTAATCGCTCCGTTGCGAAAATCGGCAACGAGCGATCAACTCAGAATGACCCCCAAAATCAGTTTGTACAACTCTGCTACACATGCATTCACACATTTGCACAGCGAAAAATCACTTCCCCTGTAGGCGGCGACTAATTGATTGCAGGCAGTAGCGGATCTTGCTACGGGCACACAGGATTTTTGCTTGGGGCGCCGCCGCCATCCGGAGTGTGCCACACCATGGCAAGATCCGCTAATGTTGGTCAGTGCCCCCCGGTGCTGTGCGGCGCTGTGAAGGAAAGTAGACGCTACCCGTCTAGTTTCCCTTCGTGGAGAGGACCTTTGCTGTGCGGTGCGCAATGACATCATCGCGCACCACATAGCATTGTGGGACTGGCACATAGACGCTAGCGGTCATAATTGACCTCTAGTGTCTATGCTGTGCTATGGGAGAGACGTCATGACGTCTCTCCCACAGATCCGAGGTGCGGCGACGGTGGAGGTCAGCAGCGGTTGGGAATCAGAAGCGGGGATAGTAAGTATTTTTTTTATTTTTTTTTGTAAGCGGCGCTACTCTACAGGGGGCACAAATGGGGGCACAACTCTACAGGGGACACAAATAAGGGCACAACTCTACAGGGCCATGCCCCTGTATGAAGCCACGCCCCTATTTTTGCCCGGGGCGCCACAAGGGCTAGAACCGGCCCTGGTGCAGGGCAGCAAAAATCACTGCCTACCGATCAGATCTGAATTAGGCCCTGTGCGTGCACACAGAAGTGCCACTGCGACTAAGATGTACTGTATCAGAAATGTCTGGTAAATGTCCTGGGCAATGAATGATAGATGGCTATTAATGAGCGCAAAAATGGTCCGTCTCATGGGCATGTTGCATACATGATGCTAAAGTGTTTGCGTACACAAATGCTTCATCACTCACACTGGAGCCCACACTCAGGTGGAAACTCTGCACTTACCCAAGGACTGGTGCAAGTTTCCATGGTGCGGCCAATAATGGTGTCTAAGCACCAGACAGGAAAGAGGAACTGCACCAATTGGTATTACAGCATTTAAAGACACTGACAGTGGGCATTTCAGTCCTTGCACATTCGCACACATACTTATACACAAGGGGAGGGCTTTGTAGCGGCATATGCATAGTGCAGGTCACGTATTGGCTTTATTTATTATTATTTCATATGCTTTCATGTGCTGCTACTTTGTTCAAAGCTAGATATTGGGAAATTACCAATTTTCATGTATATGTTTCTGTCAAAGCACTGTAAATAAGCATATTATAGATAAGCCATGGGGGGGGGGGGGTTATGCAGTGTTCAATAATATAACAAGGTTGTTTGCATCATATATGCCACAGCCCCTTTAAAGACCATACCCCCACAAAACTGGTCACACCCTACCCCCCCATCAGTACTCACACCCTCGCCATGCTGATCTCACACTTTCTGCGGCACACACACAGTAGGCCCTTCATAAATTTCAGCTCCAGGCCCATGTGGACCTTAATCTGGCACTGGTAGCCACTACTTGCTCACTGACCCCACCATCTCAGTGTCTCATACCCTGCCATCCCAATGTCTCCCCCTTCCCTCCCCAAGAAGCCCACTGCCCCATCTCACTGACCCCCCACCTAAAACCCCCTTCAGTCCCCTCCTGCTCCACCTTATATCTATCTGTCCCATATATCACATTGCATCTACAGTGTGTGTGTGTGTGTGTGTGTGTGTGTGTGTATATATGTATGAATATATAATATATATATATATGTGTGTGTGTTTGTTGGGTATGTGTGAACGGTGATCACAATACCAGCATCGGTATACCGCCAGTTGGCTGGCAGGGGGAGGGGGGAAGGGGGGCGATAACTAACTTACATCTCAGCCTCCATCCTGTCCGGTCCCACCCTCTGCTCTGTCAGACCCCCGCATTCCCCATTCTTGCGGATTGCTGGGGACACTTTCAAAATGTAGCACAAAGGACTAGTTAGTTAAGCCCCTGCCTTTAGAACATTGTTCCTATGTGGAGGGGGCATGAGCAGGTCATGGAGGGATGTGTTCACCTGTCTACACTTTAATCTAGTGCATGCTGCCCTCCTTACATTCAGGGCCGTCTTAACAGCAGTGTAGGCCCCTGGGCACAGCAATGCACTGGGGCCCCTACCCATCCTCCAGCAGTAGGGGTGGGAGGTGCCATCAGCGGCAGTTTTGATGACCCGCGGGCGGTAGTGGTTGTTCTATCTTCCGCTCAGCATGTAGGACCTGGAGCAGTAATTTCTGCTAATTACTCCTTTGCTGCACAGATGGTGGGAGATGGGGCAGGAGAGAGAACACTAAACTGTAGAAGGGGGCATTGGGCTAAATGAAGAAGTTATGGTACATGACTTCCAGGGCGGTAGGGGGTGTTTAATACGCAGGGGAGGGGTAGATAGTGGAGTGGGCTTAATATTCATAATTTTCTGGTGAGAGGGCAGCTTGCTTGACTGCAGATATCTAAGGTTCCTTGAAATAGATTTCTTAGCTTTCAATTGGATATAAAACTAGAGAGTCCCACGTTTCAGGAGGTACTGGGGACTTGGGGATCAGAGTTCAGGAGCCAGAGCAATCCACCGGCGAAAATATAAAACCGCATACCAGGTGTGTGGAGCTGGAGCAGGGAGCAGCTGCTGGAAGGCTGATATCTCTGGTTCTGGGCATAGTAGAGACAAGCTGCCAGTGTCCAGTGAAAGGGGAGAGTACCAGCATTTGGAGTATATTCTCAGAACAACTCTTGACTCCTCCCTCTCCTTTGCACCCCACATCCAAGCTCTGGCACAATCCTGTCGTTTCCAGCTACGCAACATTGCTCGTATCAGGCCATATCTCTCCCAGAGTGCAACTAAACTCATCATCCACTCACTGGTCATCTCACGACTTGATTACTGCAATGTCCTCCTCACTGGCCTCGCTTGCTCCCATCTTGCTCCCCTCCAATCTGTCCTGAACTCCGCAGCTAGGCTTATCTTCCTCTCCCGCCGCACCACATCTGCCACTCCCCTTCAACAAAATCTACACTGGCTCCCATTCCCCTACAGAATCCTCTTCAAACTCCTCACCCTCACATACAAGGCCATCTCTAATTCCACTGCTCCCTACATCTCCAACCTCCTTTCCCTTCATACTCCCTCCCGCCCCCTACGGTCGACTAATGACCGTCGCCTCTCCACCGCCCTGGTCACTGCTTCCCATGCACGAGTTCAGGATTTTGCACGTGCTGCACCCCTTCAGTGGAACGCACTCCCCCGCTCCATTAGACTCTCCCCAACCTTGCAAAGCTTCAAACGGGCTCTAAAAACCCACCTATTCATCAAAGCGTACCCTTCTAATGCATAACCCAGATCTGAAGCCGCGCCTCCACCCCCTGCCTCATGCTGTGAACATCTCAGCTTTGCTTGCATACTGCCATCAGGCTACCTCCCGCTTGCCTGCACCTCTTGTCATCTGTCTGTCGCCCCTCCCCAATAGATTGTTAGCTCTTCAGAGCAGGGCCCTCTTTCCTCTTGTTATCTAAGCCCTCGTCTCAACACATTTCACTCACAGCTCTCCCCCACTCAACGACCATTTTTATCCTGCTAGTAAAGGCTCATCTCCATCTATGACCACCAGCCTCTAGTAGTACGATGATCACTACCTCAATACTTACATCTTAGCTGTACTATGTCTTGAGAATGTGTGGTGCTCTGTTATCTGTACTCTATTTCTGTTATTTATTTACTGTAATGAAATGTTTTGTCCCCTGTACTGTCCTTTGTACGGCGCTGCGAAACACATGTGGCGCCTTATAAATAAAATGTAATAATAATAATCATCTCACTTGTGAGAGCACTTATGTGATCTATCAGTTGATTTGCCCATGCGAGCTCTCATATGTTGGCAAAACTATTCGTAAGTTTAAGGAACAGATGACATTACACCGGTCGGCCATCAGGGCTATTTAGCTGAGGGCAGTACAGAACAACCAGTGGTGAGGCATTTTTTTGGAGGCTAAGCATAGCCTAGCAAGTTTAAAGTACAGGATGACCGATCATATAGAAACATAGAATTTGACGGCAGATAAGAACCACTTGGCCCATCTAGTCTGCCCCTTTTTTTTTTATCCTTTAGGCAATCTCAACCCTTTTTGAACCTTAATTCTTTGTAAGGATATTCATATGCCTGTCCCAAGCATGTTTAAATTGCTCTACAGTCTTAGCCTCTACCACCTCTGATGGGAGGCTATTCCACTTATCCACCACCCTTTCTGTGAAGTAATTTTTCCTTACATTTCCCCTGAACCTCCCCCCCCCCCTCCAGTCTCAGTGTATGTCCGCGAGTTATAATACTTCTCTTCCTTTGAAGAATGTTTCCCTCCTGAACTTTGTTAAGACCCTTGATATATTTGAAAGTTTCTATCATGTCTCCCCTTTCCCTTCTCTCCTCCAAACAATACATGTTAAGATCTTTCAGCCTTTCCGGGTAAGTTTTGTGATGTAGGCCATGCACCATTTTAGTTGCCCTTCTTTGTACACTCTCTAATGTATTTATATCTTTCTGGAGATATGGTCTCCAGAACTGGACACAGTATTCCAGATGGGGACGCACCAATGACCTATACAGTGGCATTATCACTTCTTTTTTCCTGCTACTGATTCCTCTCCCTATGCAATCAAGCATCTGACTTGCCTTCCTCATTGCTTTGTTGCATTGCTTTCCTGCAAACTATATTTAGCCTTTGGGTTTTTGAGACCCAAGTGCATGATTTTGCATTTTTTAGCATTAAACTGTAGTTGCCACATTCTTGATCATTTCTCAAGCCTACCTAGGTCATCAATCATTTGTTTTACACCTCCCGGTGTGTCTACCCTGTTGCATATATTTGTATAATCTGCAAAAGGGCATACCTTCCCTTCAGTACCAACTGCAATGTCACCAACAAAGATATTAAAGAGAACTGGACCAAGTACAGATCCCTGGGGTACTACACTGGTAACATTTCCCTCCATAGATTGAACTCCATTGACTACAACTGTCTGTTTCCTATCCTGCAACCAGGTTCTTATCCATTTAACCGTTTTATAATCCACCCCCCCACGCTTTCAAGTTTATTTAGCAGTCTGCGATGTGGGACAGTGTCAAATGCCTTACTAAAGTCTAGATATGCTACATCTACAGCTCCCCCTTGATCTATTATTTTCGTCACAGAGTCAAAAAAGTCAGTAAGATTTGTTTGGCATGATCTCCCACCAGTAAATCCATGCTGTTTTGGATCCTGTAAATTGTTTGATTTAAGATATTCCACAACTCTTTCTTTTAATAGTTTTTCCATTACTTTCCCTACTACTGATGTAAGGCTTGCTGGTCTGTAGTTACTTGCTTCTTCCTTGCTTCCACTTTTGTGCAGTGGAACTACATTTGCTCTTTTCCGGTCCTCTGGAATAGCACCTGTATTAAGTGACTGGTTAAATAATTCTGTTAAAGGTGTAACCAGCACATCTTTTAGCTCTTTGAGTATCCTTGGGTGTATCCCATCTGGTCCCATTGATTTATCCACTTTTAGTTTTGAAAGTTCTGTTAGGACCTTCTCCTCTGTAAATGTACTTTCATCCATCTTATTTTTATGAATGTCCTTGCAACTTAACTGTGGCCCCATCCCTTCCTCTGTAGTAAATACTGAGCAAAAATAATTATTTAGGTGATCTGCTATTGCCTTGTCTCCCTCCACCAAATGCTCACTCTCTGTGTTAAGTCTTATTATTCCTCCATTTGATTTTCTCCTTTCGCTTATATACAGTACTTTAAATAAGTTTTGCCCCCTTTATCTACTGACTGGGCCATTTTCTCCTCAGCTTCTGCCTTTGCACGTCTGATCACTTTCTTAGCATCCTTCCATCTGTCAAGATACACCTCTTTGTCGTTATTATTTTGAGTCTGTTTGTATTTCCTAAAAGTTATCTTTTTTGCTTTCACACTAGTTGCTACGTCTTTTGTGAACCACACTGGCTATCTTTTCCTGGTGTTTTTCCTAACCCTTTTGATACAAAGGTCTGTTGCACTTAGTATTGCACTTTTCAGTTTTTCCCACCTCTTCTGCACTCCTTCCAAGTTCCTCCAGTCCACCAATGAATCACTTAAACATCTCCCCATTTTTGCAAAGTCAGCATTTCTAAAATCCAACACCTTTGTTTTTGTGTGACAGGAGTTGGATCCTGTCTTTATACTAAACCTGCTTGATGATCACTGGATCCCAGGTGCTCACCCACATATATGTCAGATATCCTGTCACCATTTGTAAGAATTAAATCTAATATTGAGTCTTTGCGAGTGGGCTCCCTCACCAATTGCTTGAGAGATGCTCCCTGTAAGGAATGTAGAAATTTGCCACTTGTAGCTGAACTTGCAAAAGACCCCTCCCAATTTACATCAGGTAAATTAAAGTCTCCCATGATTATGACTTTAAAGCCATTTTAGTGATGTCCAATAATAGGTTCCTGTCCAAATCCTGCCCCCAACTACGGAGAGAGGGGAATCGAGGAAAATTATAGCTCAGAAAAGAATCATTCTGGATTAATAAACTAGATGTAATAACACCAAGGGTACTTAACGAAATGCTTCCGTTAGCCTGTTTTTGTTAATTCTTCCATTAATCATTTTGCGGAGGAGCACATTGTGTTTTTTCACTTGTAGACTTGCTGCTTATGTGATTTTGATTCTTTTTATCGTGTATGTACCATTATCTTTATAATTGTTATTATTGATAATTAATATGTCTTGATGCCCCGGACTGCCGCTGTCTCTTTGCTCTCTCTCTCTATATATAGACAGATAGATAGATATTATGTACCTATGTATATCTACAGTATATATGGATTTATGTGTACCCGCAGTTTGTATAAGTGTATGTATGTACCTACTGTATTGACATATGTGTGCCTACAGTATGTACAGTGTATGTGTGTGTTTATTTATATGAGTATATGCATACCTGTGTGCACAGAATAAATTAATAATCAAGCAGCAGCACACAGTTTGGGAACCACTGGTATAGAGAGTTCAGTAGTGTAGGGTATAAGGGGGTCCGTAATGTAGTAGCAGGTCAGGAATTTAGGGGGTAATTCAGATCTGATCGCAGCAGCAAATTTGTTAGCTAATGGGCAAAACCATGTGCACTGCAGGGGGGTGGCAGATATAACATGTGCAGAGAGAGTTAGATTTGGGTGGTGTGTGTTCAAACTGAAATCTAAATTGCAGTGTAAAAATAAAGCAGCCAGTATTTACCCTGCACAGAAACAAAATAACCCACCCAAATCTAACTCTCTCTGCAAATGTTATATCTGCCACACCTGCAGTGCACATGGTTTTGCCCATTAGCTAACAAATTTGCTGCTGCGATCAGATCTGAATTAGGCCCTTAGTGTTTAGCGTATGGTATAAGTAGGGTGTTAGGGGTCAGTGCTGTAGTGTAGGGGGTAGAGGGGTCTGGAATTGTGTGTAGATAACAGAGGGGGCAGCCTGGTGAGGGTCTTGGTATCACCAATGAAATCCTTTGATAGTCAAGATCAGCAGGCAGAAGGATGAGGCATGCAGCATGATCCTTTACACATAAGTACTAAACCCCCACCTTCCTCCCAGCGCTGCCCAACTGGCCAGCAGGTCACCTTAGATGTCAAAACATAGTTATCCCCCTGCTGGGGCCTGTGGTATCTAGAGTGGTAAGGGGAAGCCACTCTTTACCTGTGCTTCTTAGAGGGTCCCAGTGGGCTGGATGGAGAAAAAGAACCTAGCAAATACAGAAATAGAAATAGACAGGCCCTCCCCTTATTTATAACCACAAAAGACTTACAAAATTTAAATAAGACTTTTCGCCAGTTATTTTAGAAAAGGAAAAATCAGTTTGTCTAAATTACAACAACATAAGCTGAAAGTTGGGATCGACTTCCCTGACAACCAATTATATAACAGAGCAGCAATGTTCAAATATCTTTCGGACTGAATGCAAGAAAGTGATGTCTATGCCAACACTTTCCTAGAACGTGGATTCTTAGATGGGGCAGTTTGGTTTCATTTCTTCATTTACATGATCAGGAGGTCCCAGAACAGGTGAAAGACAACCCCCTATTATGGAACACAAGGAAGACATGGCACAAAGTCTGTTTCTACCACTACTTGGTAACCCTGACTTTCAATATGGTAGAGCGTCATACCCATTTAATATATGGCAAATTGGGGGATAGTTAATCTGGATTGTTTGGTGGATAGGAGTAACCTTAGAGCACTGAGTTTTGAGGAAGCTAGCGAGAAATATGGGTCAATCTCAGGTTACCCTCTGGCCTTCCTGCAAGCCAAACATTATATCAACATGGTGATTTGATGCTTTTCAGATAGTGATTGGCGCAACCCAATTGACACTCTACTAACTGGACTGTGAAGATACCGGGTTCCAAATCACTCAGGCACTGTGGTAGATGAAAACCCAAGAGTGGTTTATTGAACAGAATGGGTTATAAACAATTCAGCACACCTCTGTAATCCAATTCCACACGACAATTCCCACCACAAACTCCTGACAGAACATTACTTCTTAGTCAAGGAGCATAAAACCTCCCTTCAGCTCTCTGGGTAGCTCTACTTAAACCCCAGAAGCTTCATATTGCAGGGATGTGTTTGACTTCTTTGTGTTAGGATCTTACAGCATTGGATTACAATACATATTCTAATCAAGGTGATTTACATCAG
The DNA here is from genome assembly GCF_028390025.1 of Pseudophryne corroboree. Classification (NCBI taxonomy): domain Eukaryota; kingdom Metazoa; phylum Chordata; class Amphibia; order Anura; family Myobatrachidae; genus Pseudophryne; species Pseudophryne corroboree. The sequence goes on from NC_086444.1 coordinate 642,412,815, forward strand.
CCAGAGAGCCACCCTGTCTGGTCAGCTCACTGTTGGACAATAGGGAGTAAACAAAAAGGGACAATGGTACCTTATATGACTCACCCTCTTAGTGTCCACTGTGGTGTATGAAAACAATAGTGTCACGATCCAGGTCATTTCTCATCTGTATTTACCTTCCAAATGCCTCCTGAGACTGTCCCAACGTTCCAAACCTGTCTGTGTGCAGCACGCTGCATCCCATTGCCTCAAGTCTCTTCATTGTGATTCTGGCAGCATCATGGTTAAAACTCACATGCAAGTTACAAACAGTCTTTCCCTCCAAATTCCAACATGGGCGCAGCCATGTTTGTTTACATCACATGTAAACTCATTACATGTAAACACATGTTTGGTTTCATTTCTTCATTTACATGATCAGGAGGTCCCAGAACAGGTGAAAGACAACCCCCTATTGTGGAACACAAGGAAGACATGGCACAAAGTCTGTTTCTACCACTACTTGGTAACCCTGACTTTCAATATGGTAGAGCGTCATACCCATTTAATATATGGCAAATTGGGGGATAGTTAATCTGGATTGTTTGGTGGATAGGAGTAACCTTAGAGCACTGAGTTTTGAGGAAGCTAGCGAGAAATATGGGTCAATCTCAGGTTACCCTCTGGCCTTCCTGCAAGCCAAACATTATATCAACATGGTGATTTGATGCTTTTCAGATAGTGATTGGCGCAACCCAATTGACACTCTACTAACTGGACTGTGAAGATACCGGGTTCCAAATCACTCAGGCACTGTGGTAGATGAAAACCCAAGAGTGGTTTATTGAACAGAATGGGTTATAAACAATTCAGCACACCTCTGTAATCCAATTCCACACGACAATTCCCACCACAAACTCCTGACAGAACATTACTTCTTAGTCAAGGAGCATAAAACCTCCCTTCAGCTCTCTGGGTAGCTCTACTTAAACCCCAGAAGCTTCATATTGCAGGGATGTGTTTGACTTCTTTGTGTTAGGATCTTACAGCATTGGATTACAATACATTTTCTAATCAAGGTGATTACATCAGCCAGAGAGCCACCCTGTCTGGTCAGCTCACTGTTGGACAATAGGGAGTAAACAAAAAGGGACAATGGTACCTTATATGACTCACCCTCTTAGTGTCCACTGTGGTGTATGAAAACAATAGTGTCACGATCCAGGTCATTTCTCATCTGTATTTACCTTCCAAATGCCTCCTGAGACTGTCCCAACGTTCCAAACCTGTCTGTGTGCAGCACGCTGCATCCCATTGCCTCAAGTCTCTTCATTGTGATTCTGGCAGCATCATGGTTAAAACTCACATGCAAGTTACAAACAGTCTTTCCCTCCAAATTCCAACATGGGCGCAGCCATGTTTGTTTACATCACATGTAAACACATGTTTGGTTTCATTTCTTCATTTACATGATCAGGAGGTCCCAGAACAGGTGAAAGACAACCCCCTATTGTGGAACACAAGGAAGACATGGCACAAAGTCTGTTTCTACCACTACTTGGTAACCCTGACTTTCAATATGGTAGAGCGTCATACCCATTTAATATATGGCAAATTGGGGGATAGTTAATCTGGATTGTTTGGTGGATAGGAGTAACCTTAGAGCATTGAGTTTTGAGGAAGCTAGCGAGAAATATGGGTCAATCTCAGGTTACCCTCTGGCCTTCCTGCAAGCCAAACATTATATCAACATGGTGAATTGATGCTTTTCAGATAGTGATTGGCGCAACCCAATTGACACTCTACTAACTGGACTGTGAAGATACCGGGTTCCAAATCACTCAGGCACTGTGGTAGATGAAAACCCAAGAGTGGTTTATTGAACAGAATGGGTTATAAACAATTCAGCACACCTCTGTAATCCAATTCCACATGACAATTCCCACCACAAACTCCTGACAGAACATTACTTCTTAGTCAAGGAGCATAAAACCTCCCTTCAGCTCTCTGGGTAGCTCTACTTAAACCCCAGAAGCTTCATATTGCAGGGATGTGTTTGACTTCTTTGTGTTAGGATCTTACAGCATTGGATTACAATACATATTCTAATCAAAGTGATTACATCAGCCAGAGAGCCACCCTGTCTGGTCAGCTCACTGTTGGACAATAGGGAGTAAACAAAAAGGGACAATGGTACCTTATATGACTCACCCTCTTAGTGTCCACTGTGGTGTATGAAAACAATAGTGTCACGATCCAGGTAATTTCTCATCTGTATTTACCTTCCAAATGCCTCCTGAGACTGTCCCAACGTTCCAAACCTGTCTGTGTGCTGCATCCCATTGCCTCAAGTCTCTTCATTGTGAATCTGGTAGCATCATGGTTAAAACTCACATGCAAGTTACAAACAGTCTTTCCCTCCAAATTCCAACATGGGCGCAGCCATGTTTGTTTACATCACATGTTACTTTTCAGCCTATCACCTGCACTCTGGTCTCTGCCTAATTATTCAGCAGCTGCACTCTGGTCTTTGCTTAATTGCCCGCCAACAGGGCCGACTCCAGGCCTACTAGCACTCTGAGCGAGAAACTTTAAAAGCACCCCCCCCCCCCCTCAACCCCTATGCGCTCCTGAAAAAGTGGGTGTGGCCTCCTGGAAAAGTGGACGTGACCTCGTAACTTCATATTATCAAACTATAAATAAATATATTTTCACCCCCCCTCTACGCACACAATTAGCAGCCTTACACATAACAGCCACAGTAGTGTTCCTTACACACAATGTCTCCAGTATAGTGTCAGATACACATAATGTCTACAGTATAGTGCCAGATACACATAATGTGCAGTGCCAGATAGACATGATATGCCCCCCAGCAGTGCCAGCTACACATGACATTCCCCCCAGCAGTGCCAGCTACACATGACATGCCCCCCAGCAGTGCCAGCTACACACAATATGCCCCCCAGCAGTGCCAGCTACACATGATAGTGTTCACTTTTTAGGGCAGGGTGCTGATCACAGGTAGGGCACATTTTTAAGTTAGGAGGGCAAAATGATGTACATACTGTAATGCTTGTTGTTCCCATACCTACATGCCAAAGCCTTCGGCGCGCAGCAAAAATTTAGAGGCGTTGCTTCGTGGGGAAGGTGCGTGGCCACATAATAGTGGCAATTCACATTACACCACACAGTAGTGCAGCTAATACACATTGCACCAGGTAGAACCTCCTATACACTTTGCACCAGGCAGAGCACGTTAGACACTTTGCGCCAGGCAGAGCATGTTAGACACTTTGCGCCAGGCAGAGCACGTTATACACTTTGTGCCGGGCAGAGCACGTTAGACACTTTACGCCAGGCAGAGCACTGAGACACTTTTCACCAGGCAGAGTACAGAGACACTTTGCGCGAGGCAGAGCACAGAGACACATTGCCTAGCCACAGACGCCTAGCGGGAACACTACATGGTATGCTCCCCAGCCGTGCCAGCTACACATGATATGCCCCCCAGCAGTGGCAGATAAATAAATGACCCCACAGTTCCAGATACATAAATGCCCCCCAAGTGCCAGATACATAAATGCCCACACAGTGCAGATATGCCCCACAGTGCCAGATACATAAATGCCCCCACAGTGCAGATATGCCCCCACAGTGCCAGATACATAAATGCCCCCACAGTGCCAGATACATAAATTACCTCAAAGTTCCAGATACATAAATGACCCCACAGTGCCAGATACATAAAATGCCCCCACAGTGCCAGATACATAAATGCCCCCACAGTGCTGCCAGATACACAAATGCCCCCACAGTGCTGCCAGATACAAAAATGCCCCCACAGTGCTGCCAGATACATAAATGCCCCCACAGTGCTGCCAGATACACATTATATGCCCCCACAGTGCTTCCAGATACACATTATATGCCCACAGCAGTGCTGCCAGATACACATTATATGCCCCCAGCAGTGCTGCCAGATACATAAACGCCCCCACAGTGGATGCCTGATACATAAATGCCCCCACAGTGCTGCCAGATACACAAATGCCCCACAGTGCTGCCAGATACATAAATGCACCACAGTGATGCCAGGTACACATTATATGCCCCCACAGTGCTGCCAAATACACATTATATGCCCCCAGCAGTGCTGCCAGATACATAAATGCCCCCACAGTGCTGCCAGATACATAAATGCCCCCACAGTGAATGCCAGATACATAAATGCCCCCACAGTGGATGCCAGATACATAAATGCCCCCACAGTGGATGCCAGATACATAAATGCCCCCACAGTGCTGCCAGATACATAAAAGCTCCCACAGTGCTGCCAGATACACAAATGCCCCCAGTGCCAGATAACTGTATCCAAGTGCAGCGGGGATGGGCGGTGCGCAGTGTGCTGAATGCTGAGGTCTGGGGACTTCCTCCCGGGACCTCAGCTACATGCAGGCAGCAGGGACAAGATCGAGCTACGGCAGCAGGGACAAGGGACACCCGTCCCGCCCTCAACCCCCAGACCGGACGACTCACCCGTGACCCAACGCGATGTCTGCGGCGTTGCGGCTGCTCTCTCTCCAGTGCCGGTCATCTCAAATATGGCGCTGGTCCTTGAGCCAATCAGAGCTCTCGCGGCCCGGCAGCCAATTAGGAGCCGCTGCTGCCGGTCCGCGAGCTCTGACTGGCTGACGGCCGGCACCATATTTGAAATGGGCAGCCGCCCTTAAATAGCTGGCGCCCAGTTCGGCCGCTCCAGTCGAACGTGCCTGGAGCTGGCCCCGCCCGCCAATACCTGCTTCCCAGCTGGTATAAATATCCTGCATTAAGGCTGCGAAGGTGTCAGTGCTTCAGTTGTCAAACCCAGTGATACAAGTCTCTCATGCCTGTGGTTGTTCTGCTATTGTTCCAGGTATTCCAGCTCCTGACTTCAGCTCCACTAGAGACCCGCACCTGCTATCATCTTGCGATGCAGTCTGACTCTGCAGTGTCCCAGCATAGCATCCTGTGACCAGCAGTTACCCGACACCAGCTTCCAGCGGTGCTCTGCCCTGCCAGTAACCATCGGTGTTCCGCCATCGATCTCCAGTCACCATCGGTGTTCCGCCGTCGATCTCCAGTCACCATCGGTGTTCCGCCGTCGATCTTCAGTCACCATCGGTGTTCCGCCGTCGATATCCAGTCACCATCGGTGTTCCGCCATCGATCTCCAGTCACCATCGGTGTTCCGCCATCGATTGCTCTCCAGCATCACCAGTGTTTCCTCATTTGATCTCCTACTACATTGGTGTTCCAACATCATCTCACAGTTCACCATCGGTGCTCCTATCAGCTAAACCTCACTTCATCCGTGAGTTCCGTAGCACCCTCACCACCTGGGCCGGTTCCAGCTCCGCTGCTTGTGTACATAACTGTGGGTACGGCTGTACAATACCTGTGCACTACAATAAATACAAGCTCCTGGTTAACTCTATCTGGCTGCTGTGTCTACAAGAATTATTTCCGCTGGTGGATATAGAAAAGTTGTGCCTAGAGGCTTAAGGGCCCCATCCACTAGAACGATTTTGTCCAATTTCAGCTCAATTTGGTCATTCGGGTCGATATATCGGAGGAAATCGTACATTTTTGTTGTGTATCCGATCCGATGTGCGGCCCTGTGAGCGTCGGCTCGACTCCTCCAGGTCGTTAGTGCTGCACTCGTGATATGTCGTAATCAAATGGAATCGTAGGGAATCGTACAGAAAAAAGTGTGTCTTTTGTGCTCGCGATAGATCGCATGCGATCTGTCGTAGGAAGTTTGACTGGCATTCTCAGGACACTCCCATCAGCGGCAGCGGCAGCAGCACAGCACGCCACACAGCAGGTGAAGAGCCCAGATCAAATCAAAACAAATCGGATATTTAGTGAGCCCAAGTAGGTATTTCCACTGACCACCAATCATTGAGCAAACTGACCACCAATGTAATCACACTGTCCACCAATGTATTCACACTGTCCACCAATGTAATCACACTGTCCACCAATGTATTCACACTGTCCACCAATGTAATCACACTGTCCACCAATGTATTCACACTGACCACCAATGTAATCATACTGACCACCAATGTAATCACCCTGTCCACCAATATAATCACACTGTCCACCAATGTATTCACACTGACCACCAATGTAATCACACTGACCACCAATGTAATCACACTGACCACCAATGTAATCACACTGTCCACCAATGTATTCACACTGACCACCAATGTAATCACACTGACCACCAATGTAATCACACTGACCACCAATGTAATCACATTGACCACCAATGTAATCACACGGACCACCAATGTAATCACACTGACCACCAATGTATTCTAATTATTGTTTACATTTCATTATTTTCATGTGGGCCCAAAGTCATTTAACCCCCCTTATGGCCATGTGTTTTCCCCGCCACTGTACCGCCATGCTGCACCATGTGTTTCAGGGGCCACAAAGACATTTCAGCCCACTTATGGCCATGTGTTTTCCCCGCCACTGTACCGCCATGCTGCACCATGTGTTTCAGGGGCCACAAAGACATTTCAGCCCACTTATGGCCATGTGTTTTCCCCGCCACTGTACCGCCATGCTGCACCATGTGTTTCAGGGGCCACAAAGACATTTCAGCCCACTTATGGCCATGTGTTTTCCCCGCCACTGTACCGCCATGCTGCACCATGTGTTTCAGGGACCACAAAGACATTTCAGCCCACTTATGGCCATGTGTTTTCCCCGCCACTGTACCGCCATGCTGCACCATGTGGTTCAGGGGCCACAAAGACATTTCAGCCCACTTATGGCCATGTGTTTTCCCCGCCACTGTACCGCCATGCTGCACCATGTGTTTTAGGGCCCCAAAGTCATTTAACCCCCCTTATGGCCATGTGTTTTCCCCATCACTGTAGCGCCATGCTGCACCATGTGGTTCAGGGGCCACAAAGACATTTCAGCCCACTTATGGCCATGTGCTTTCCCCGCCACTGTACCGCCATGCTGCACCATTTGTTTCAGGGGCACCAAAGATTTTTCAGCCCCCTTATGGCCATGTGTTTTCCCCGCCACTGTGCCGCCATGCTGCACCATGTGTTTCAGGGGCACCAAAGACATTTGAGCCCAAGACATTTGAGCCCACTTATTGACCATTAGCACCATTGATGTTTGTGTAATGAGGAAAGTATTTGCTAAAAAAAATCTTTGTAAAACTCTAATATGTACACTACTTTTTTTACCTTACAGATATGTCTACCGATTCAGACATTGACTTTATCACCGGCCTTTTGGAGATGTACCGCGGACATGAATGTTTGTGGAAAATCAAGGCAAAGGGCTATTCGGATAAAGTGCGCCGGAATGCGGCATTGAAGGAGTTAGTGCAGTACTCCAGGCCCTTTGTGTCCACTGCTGACAAAGAATGGGTCAAGAAAAAGATCCAGAACCTGCACACGGTGTTCCTTAAAGAACATAAAAAAATAGAGCAGTCGAAAAAGTCTGGAGCAGGTTCGGCCCAGATATACAAAACAACGCTCTGGTACTACAGCATGCTGGAGTTTGTCCTGGACCAGGACAATGGGGGTCATTCCGAGTTGATCGCTAGCTGCTTTCGTTCACTCTGCAGCGATGAGGCAAAAAAAGGCACTTCTGCGCATGCGTATGCGGCGCAATGCGCACGCGCATCGTACTATTACAACGAACGATGTCGTTTCACACAAGGTCTAGCGAAGCTTTTCAGTCGCACTGCTGGCCGCAGAGTGATTGACATGAAGTGGGCGTTTCTGGGTGTCAACTGACCGTTTTCAGGGAGTGTTCGGAAAAATGCAGGCGTGCCAGGAAAAACGCAGGCGTGGCTCGGCGAACGCAGGGCGTGTTCGTGACGTCAAAACAGGAAATGAACAGTCTGAAGTGATCGCAAGCGCTGAGTAGGTATTGAGCTACTCTAAAACTGCACAAAAAAAGTTTGCCGCCGCTCTGCGATCCTTTCGTTCGCACTTCTGCTAAGCTAAAATACAGTCCCAGTGGGAGGCGGCATAGCGTTTGCACGGCTGCTAAAAACTGCTAGTGAGCGAACAACTCGGAATGACCACCAATACCAGGACAGGTATCACCTTCCTCCCTCGGACTGCCACACCAGACCCTGAAGACATTGACCCATCTCTGTCGGTATCTGTAGGTATATTTTTTTAAATACGTTTTTAAGTTTATCAAAGTTCCACCATCAGTCCAACACATGACACTAATTAAATGTGGGCCTCCTGTATTGCTAACCATCCAAGTTATCAATTGATCTAACCAGTGTGGATGATTACACTATTACCCATTGAATTATGGACCCTATTCAGCTTTCAGTTTGCTCATTTAAAAACCCACCCAGCACAGGGCTAGGCTGCCCAGCATGCAAATGGCCGCTAGCAATGCGATCGCTGGCCCTGTAAAACCAAGGTAGCCCCCGGCCTGCGCAGTCTAGCTGCAAAGGCAGACACACTGCTGCCATGTTTAACTTTGCAGAGGCCACATGTGACATCACGCGGCCGCCCCAAACACGGCCCTCCCCAGTTCCAGTTTTCACTGCACCGCCGCATCGCCACCCATGACCACCCCGCGAACGCTTCTGCCTATCATTCTGGCCAAGGCGATTGCATAACTGATATGCGATCATATCTCTCGGCCCGCTCACGCTTAGAACAGACCCTGCACATGTGCACTGCCTGGGAAAACGGGGAAATGTGATCGCATCTCAGTGTATGCTACTGAATAACGCCCTATGTAACATTTGCCTTTTTTCTGTCTTATATTCTTTATATTAGTTTTAAGAGCATATCCCTGTGGGGTTCAGTAGGGAATGCTGATGTCCGGGATCCCGATGTACTAAATACTGACGTTGTGATCCCGATTGAGATGAAGCCAATGGAGGTGAATTCAGGGAGTTATACCTTATCCCCTACCCCCTAACCCTCCTTCCCCACTGCCTAACTCTAACCTCCCCCTTAGTGCCTAACCCTAACATTCCCCCGTATGTAGGTGCCTAGCCAGAACTTTGAGGGCCCCATAGCAACATCTTGAAGGGCCCCTGTGCCAATGCTTCTAGAGAGATAGTTCTCTCCAGCAATTGTTCATTGTATGCCCCATAATAGTGCCCTAGTTTATTTACTGAGCTATAGTAGTGCCTTAGTTAGTTTTATCCCCCATGGTTCTGCCTTGTTTATTTTATACACCATAGTATGTCACATTGTAGGGCTGCCAGTACACATTATGCAATACAGTACTCCTAATTCACTTTACTATATACAGTGTCCTCAGTTCATATTATGCCACATTAAAAAAAGTGCCCCCAGGTTATATTATGCCACATTATAGTGCCTCCACTTCATATTGTGCCACATTACAGTGGCCCAGTTCATATTACTGTATGTAACATTATAATACCCCCCAGATCATTTTATACCACAGTACAATGAGCAGGTCCAGGGGTGTAGCTAGATATATTGTAGGTCAAAAGGCAAAAGTTTGTAAGGGCCTCTATGTACCACCCAAAGGTGGAAAATGTATACAACACATGAAACTTTGACAGGTAAGGTGGGCCCCTCTCGGCTCTGGGCCCTATAGCAGCTGTACTCCGTGCACCTATGGTAGCTACTCCCTTGCCCGTACAAGCCTAAACCTAACCTCCCGTTACCGCTGCCTAAACCTAATCCTCCCTCTCAGCAGCCTGACCCTAACCCTCCGACAGGGGTGCCTAACCCTAACCCTTACTCCCAGCAGCCGGGATGTTAAACTATTTGGAATGCCGGTGTCAGCATTCCGAATAGTGGGCCTAATTCAGAGTTGATCGCAGCAGCAAATTTGCTAGTAGTTGGGCAAAACCATGTGCACTGCAGGTGGGGCAGATATAACATTTGTAGAGAGAGTTAGATTTGGGTGGGTTATTTTGTTTCTGTGCAGGGTAAATACTGGCTGCTTTATTTTTTCACTGCAATTTAGATTTCAGTTTGAACACACCCCACCCAAATCTAACTCTCTCTGCACATGTTATATCTGCCCCCCCTGCAGTGCACATGGTTTTGCCCAACTGCTAACAAATTTGCTGCTGCGATCAGGTCTGAATTACCCCCAATGTCGGGATTCCGGCATTGGTAATTTGGCTGGACGTGTCCCGACAGGCGGGATCCTGAATGCATCACTCCCTGTGGCTCTGTATTTTATTCTTTATACCTATATCCCTGCTCTGCATTTAAATATATGTGATTCACTTTCAAAGTGTTGCAACGACCTGAATTTCTTATTTACTTTTAGAGTACAGATTAACTTGTGTGTTTTATATATTGAGTTGCAAACTGTGTATATTTATGCACATTAATTTAAATATGGTTTAGAGGAAGTTATATCCCATTTACTTACATACTTCTTATAACTGCATAAACATAACTATCACGGTTCACACTTGATAGTGCCCATACGAGGCACATCTTTTCTACATCCATTTATCGTATTGGGGCACTAGAGTACCTCTAAGCGTTTCACTAGAATTGCTCACATCCAGTGAAGTGCCCCATTTGTTTCCCCTCACACTTAAGCACATTCTTTCTGCTGGTGTCTACCATTTAATAACTGTGTACACCACAACCAGTACACACGTATCAACACTGTATGGTTATGTTTGGAGTGAACTCTGGAACCTGGCTGGGTAGTGGTTGGTCCTTGAAGTGTTCCCATCCCACTTAGAGGGATATGTAATAAGCCTTGGACAGTGATAAAGTGGAGATAAGGCCCGTACACACTGGTCGATGTATCGGCCGTTCTCTTGAACGGCCGATACATCGCGGGACCGTCGGCCAGTGTGTACGGGCGATACGTCTGTGAACTCCGTCGTTCACAGACGTATCGCGTCGGCCGCGCAGCACAGCCGACAGCCAATATATCTAACGATATATTGGTGCGTCGCTGTGTGTGTACGGGGCGGTCGGCCGACCGCCCGTACACATGCTGCGGCGGCCGGCGGTCATTGACAGGTGAACTGGGCGGGCGCGAGCGCCCGCCCAGTTCATGACGTCAGTCCCCCGACGGATCGGGCAGTGTGTATGCACAGCACACTGCCCGATCCGTACTTAGATATATCTGCAGATCAATTGATCTGCAGATATATCTAATAGTGTGTACCCACCTATAGATAAAGTACCATCCAATCAGCACCTAACTGCCATGGTATAGGATGTTTGAAAAATGATAGGAGCTGATTGATTGCTAGCTTATCTTTATCCATTTTATTTCTCTCCAATGGTTAGTACATCTGTACAATAATGGGTTATTATTATAACATGGTTTTATGTTTGAGACTGGAACAGATGGTCCATGGCTGGTTGCTTATGACTGGGACAGAATGCAAGGTGGCTGGTTGCATGGACATCCTTTGTTATTTGGTTAAAGAGCATCTTTAAATATTGAAAAAGATTTATTTTTCAGTTTGATTTTAGGTGTACATACTGTAGATAGACTAGCAGATCTTGTTAATCATAGAACCAGGGCCGTAATTTCATACAAGTCGCCTGGAGGCAAGTTGAACTGTGTGAGGTCCTGAGGTCCGAGTTTGAGAACCAGTGGTCTATTGTAAAAAAATTAAAATTGTAAAAATATTGTAATATACGGAGATATATTTTTCAAAGAAGAAGAAAATGTGTTATTTGAATAATACAGTGTATTTTTTTACCAGTACAGGTCCCCTGCTATCACTATCCTGAGATGGAGATAATGATAGAGGACATAGCCACAGCCATGATAGCCGTGGTCATACCTGGGCATAGCTAACACTGGCCAGACGGCTTCTTAATGAAATAAACTTTTATAAGTGCTTTATTAATATTAGTAAATGCCACATTGGCCCAAATGTATTAAGCCTTAAAAAGTAATAAAGTGGAGCCGGATAAAGAGTGATAAAATACCAGCCAATCAGCTTCCTAACTGCCATGTTACCGGCTGTGTTTAAAAAATGACAGTTGGGAGCTGATTGGCTTGTCATTTATCACTCCTTATGCGTCTCAACTTTATCACTTTTTAAGGCTTAATACATTTGGGCTCCATAGTGTGGTTGGCAGTATGTTGCCATTATATTGGCCTCTGTGGCAGTTGAGATTACATAACCCTGCAGTGACATCACCGCTTTCCTGGGTCCCGCTGCTGCCTGAAGACAGGCTTGAATATTTGAATCTGGCAGTTGATGATCATCTCTAGGAGAAGATGGATGGCCAGAGGTCCTCTCTAAAAATTGCTCCCTACCTGATCATCTTCCTGTTCCTCCTGTTATTAAGTAACGGATTATTCTTCAGTTACCCGTAAGTATACATACAATTCAAAAAGGGATTTGAAATTGTGATTAATTTCAAATCATTTCCACCTACGCTACTAAGGCCAAAAACAGTTTCAGATAATGTTATGGCTAGTAGTAAGGGCTTAACTAGACATTTCTAAACTGTTTTTATTCCTCTTCTATGCTCAGTTTTGATTGATGTTTAAATGTAGGACATGTTAAAGTGTAGAGCTGATATTTTCCATGTTTTGAAATGTACAGTAGTTGTAATGAAATTGCATATTGTTACATATATTTCCTCCTTGTACAGATGCATTTGGTTGGCTGACAACTATAATTTGGGGTTCCCGATGTCAGCTGCAGTTACCTTCCATCTGCAACTGATGATGACGGCTATATTGGCTTATGCTAGGCTGGGAAGGCGCTGGAAAGGTAAGCACTGCAATGTAAGAAAATGCCCTTCCCAGGGCACATGGGATATAATCTCATATTGCTCCGTGTTTTTCTTATTTGTTTTCACACAAATTCCATAGGGAAATCACTGATACTGACTGATCAGAAACCCAATTATTATTAGGTATATGCCATGAGTATAAATGTATGGCTTTAAAACACCTTTTTTTTTTTACATAGAATAAAATAATTTTCATTTTTTAAACAATTTAATTTGCAAATACTATTTATAGTGGGTGTATTATGCAATTGGGATTTGGGGGTTTATTTACTAAGCTGAATTGTGTCACTTTTCCACTTTATCTCTGAGGGGTACTAAACCTTGGATGTAGATAAAGTGGACGGAGATAAAGTACCAGCCAATCAGCTCCTAACTACCTGTTACAGGCTAGTTTTGAAAAATTATAGTTAGGAGCTAATTGGCGTCTACATTATCTCTCTCCACATTATCACTCTCCAAAGCTTAGTACATCTGCCCCTCAAAGTTTTGATACATTTCTCCCCCCAAACAGTGCCCAGAAAACTGAAACAAAATAAAATTTCTAAAAAGTTTGTGTTTCATGGATTCTTTGGTACAGGCATGTCTCTTATTTAAGTAAATTCTTGTTCTCTTACTGCTGGCATCTGTAGTGCTCCTAGTTACCAACCAGCGCTCACTGTGCAGGTGCTCCCCAACTGTCACTCTCCAACGGTTTCTCCCTCTGTGTCACCAGCAGCCCAGCTACAGCCATTATAGCTACAGATGCAGCATCTAACTCACACACACGTAGAGCTGGGTTTATATATAGTGGGGTAGTGCCACTGGCATTATTCCCTAAGAGAGTGGTAGGTCCCCAAAATAATCTTTAGTAATTTGTGTCAGGGATCTCCATCTTGTCACCGCATATTTGGCTCCTCCCTGACAAATATTAAATTGCATGTACATACAGTAATCTATGCTACCACAATTTCACTCCACTTTCCTGCATATTATATACTGTTTATTTTTCTTCAAAACGATAAGAACACTACCCCACAAATGATATAAGATAATAGTTATTATAACTTATTAAAATTGTCCGTAATCACGGGGTGCAGTTAAAATGCTGGTTGTCGGGATCCCGACGTTCAGGATACTGACACCAGAATCCGGACAGCCGTCATTTTACCGACAGACAAAATCCCAGAACCCGCCCGGTATTCCCACTCAGCTGGTGGGTCCACACCACCAACCGAGTGGGAACAGAACCTGTGACGAGCGAAGCCTGCCAGCAGGCCCGAAACATGGCGAGTGCAGCAAGCCCGTGAGGGGACTCACTCGCTGCCTCGTGGCCGGGATTCTGACAGACGGGATGCCATTGTCCCTATACTGACAGCCAACACCTCGTCTGCCAGTATATCATACCAGATCCATAATCACAACTTCAAGCTCAAAATGGCTTTAAATTAGCTTTTAACTTGAAAAGTAACTTTCAGTGATTTAAGTACATTCTTACAACACTTCTTAGGATAAGCTGCAACTTACCTGTATTTTGAGGAAAAAACAATCACAGCTATCTGCTAATTTTACATTCTATTACATTTCAGCTATTTATACTCCACTCTCATCCTGCTTAATATTTAAAGAATAACCTAATATAAGTTTGATACAGGCATATTAGAAATCAGGGAAAATTAACATTGGTAACATTATTTTAATATTTCAATATTGTATCAGTACATAATTGTTAATAATTGCATTTTTATTATAATTGCAGGTCGCTGCGTATATTTCAGACCAAGGAGCCCCAAATGCCTCACCCTCGGTGACTTCCGTCCAATCCACAAATCTTGGACAAAGGTACACAACAAATAATAATTTTATATAGCTAACACCAAATGTTAGTAGGTAGCACAGAATAGCTTCCATACTTCCCCTTCTGTTATCAGTGCTGACAGCAGGGTGATCATAGAATAAGCTATAACAGTGGTTCTCAAACTTTTGAGTATCAAAAATTGTTTTCACGGCACCCCTAGGCCAAAAGTTTCTTACTGAGAAATTTAGAAAGAAATATTAAATGAAGTAAATTGTGTTTATATGTCATCCTTAGGTTCAATTGTGTTGGTGAGAGACAAGATTTGCTTCTGTTTGTCCACATATGTTATGATTGCCAGCCACAAGCACTGGTTTTGCCTATTGCATGGACCATAAATAATTTGAATTGATTCTGGACCACCAACCCAGGGCACCTCTGCAAGTGTCCAAGACACCCCAGGGTGCCAAGTCACCCAGTTTGGGAACCACTGAGCTATACTGTATATATATAGGGATATTCCTGAATATTAGTTGCATAAACAGTGGTAAAGCTACAGTATAAACAGGAGTTTGCGTATAAGAGTTTGCTTAAAGCAAAATATTGTACCAAGGGGGTCATTCCGAGTTGTTCGCTCGTTATTTTTTTCTCGCAACGGAGTGATTAGTCGCTAATGCGCATGAGCAATGTCCGCAGTGCGACTGCGCCAAGTAAATTTGCTATGCAGTTAGGTATTTTACTCACGGCATTACAAGGTTTTTTCTTCGTTCTGGTGATTGTTGTGTGATTGACAGGAAGTGGGTGTTTCTGGGCGGAAACTGGCCGTTTTATGGGAGTGTGTGAAAAAACGCTACCATTTCTGGGAAAAACGCGGGAGTGGCTGGAGAAACGGAGGAGTGGCTGGGCGAACGCTGGGTGTGTTTGTGACGTCAAACCAGGAACGACAAGCACTGAACTGATCGCACTGGCAGAGTAAGTCTCAAGCTACTCAGAAACTGCACAGAGAAGTCTTTTCGCAATATTGCGAATCTTTCGTTCGCAATTTTACTATGCTAAGATTCACTCCCAGTAGGCGGCGGCTTAGCGTGTGCAAAGCTGCTAAAAGCAGCTTGCGAGCGAACAACTCGGAATGAGGGCCCAAAAACATTCTTGTTCACACTATCGGAATTATGAGCTATAAAAATGTGATATAGGGGCATACAGTACTTAGCAGCTCTCTATTCTATTGGGGGAATTAAATAGCTTCCGATTTTGAAAAACTGGTGCGTATGTAATTGAATGCAAATAGATAGAAAGTCGCCAGAAACCTGCCAGAATCAATCTCAACAATATGCAAGTCACCCCTGCTATCATGCTAGTAGCATGATAGCAGGTGAGACACTCAGCATGGGTTACCTGCGTCATAGTGCCATACCAGCCCTACAGTAATCGGTCAGCACTGGGCTGATATCCCTATGTGGTGTCTACAAAAAATGTCCCGTCACCCCCTTAGCAATAACCAGCCCTGTACTATTCCTCATAAGCTTGCAAACTCCTGATAGCACTTATTTTATGTTGCTCTTTATTGAATTATAGGGGGTCATTCCGAGTTGATCGCTCGCTAGCAGTTTTTAGCAGTCGTGCAAACATTAAGCCGCCGCCGTCTGGGAGTGTAGAGTGGCTACAAGAGAAAATTGTGCAGTTTGAGATTAACTCCAGACTTACTCAGCGCTTGCGATCACTTCAGACTGTTCCGTTCCGGATTTGACGTCACAAACACGCCCTGCGTTCGCCCAGCCACACCTGCATTTTTCCTGGCACGCCTGCGTTTTTTCGAACACTCCCTGAAAACGGTCAGTTGACACCAAGAAACTCCCACTTCATGTCAATCACTGTGCGGTGGCCATTGTGACTGAAAAGCTTCGCTAGACCTTGTGTAAAAATACATCGACCGTTGTGAAAGTATGTCGCGCGTGCGCACTGCGCCGCATACACATGCGCAGAAGTGCATTTTTTTTACTTAATCGCAGCGCAGCGAACATTTTCAGCTAGCGATGAACTTGGAATGACCCCCTAAGTCCATTCAATAACAATATAAAAACATTGTTACTTTGTCTTGTTTCCATAGAAGCTTATGGATAGGATCATGAAGAAACACACCATTTATCTATTATTCTTTCTGAACCTATTTGGACACTTGTTCCTGCTGCACATTTATTCTGCAGTGTACATGGTGGGAACTCGGATGCAGCCTATGGGAGCTGGAAAGGGCTGCACGTATCCTTTATGTGACATAACTGGTAGCTACAGTACACAGCACAGTGGCATCTCTCTCACTAATTGATATGAAGAACATTACCTAATGAAGCAGATCTTCCACTTGTATACCACCTATACAGAACCTCAACCAGGCATGCCAGTAATCAGGGTCAAATTGGCCATAGGGCTCACCAGGAACATACCTGGTAGGCCGACGTGTCTGTGTGTTGACACTGCCTGTCATGTGCGGGGGCCCACATGACAGGCAGACCGCCCCCTCACCCCCACCTCACAGGCAGGTCATGTGAGCGACACTAGAATCCCCACATCCCTCAGGATACCGGCACTGGGATACCAACAGCCAACATTCCGACTGTGAGTATTGGGGTGGGGTTTAGGGTTAGGCACCCGGGAGGGGGGTTAGGAACTGGGGGGGGTAGCCGTAGCAGACACCCCCGGAGGGTTAGCCCTAGCCAGCACCAACGGAGGGTTAAGGAAGGGAAGGGGAGAGGGGTAAAATACTTACCCCATCTGGTGTCGGGATTCTCACTATCTGGATGCCGCAGTTGGTTATGGGACCGCTGGCATCCTGACCACCGGCATTCAGACCCTACCCATGTGTGGCGCCGCCCCACGATGTGAGCACAATTCATTTGGCAGGACTCATACCGCCATGTTTCCTATTGCAGAAAATGCAGGTAACTTCATCGGGCAGTCTCGAAACGGCCATGACACGTATACATTTCATGCCACATCACCACCCCCCTGATGCCCATCGGAATATGATCGCATAGTGAAGGGTCGCGCACACACACTACACCTGCTGTGCTTGCACAGAACCTTTGGACACACCCCTACGTGCGTATGCAGCGGCTGCGTCCATCTCTGAATAAGGCCCCATATACACAATACAATTACAGGTTGAGTATCCTTTATCCAAAATGCTTGGGACTAGAGGTATTTTGGATATGGGATTTTTCCGTATTTTGGAATAATTGCATACCATAATGAGATATCATGGCGATGGGACCTAAATCTAAGCACAGAATGCATTTATTTTACATATACACCTTATACACACAGCCTGAAGGTAATTTTAGCCAATATTTTTTATAACTTTGTGTATTAAACAAAGTGTGTCTACATTCACACAATTCATTTATGTTTCATATACACCTTATACACACAGCCTAAAGGTCATTTAATACAATATTTTTAATAACTTTGTGTATTAAACAAAGGTTGTGTACATTGAGCCATCAAAAAACAAAGGTTTCACTATTTCACTCTCACTCAAAAAAGTCCGTATTTCGGAATATTCCGTATTTCGGAATATTTGGATATGGGATACTCAACCTGTATATTCAATCAGTTATTTCTATATCCTTTTACTTGGACAATATTTTAAAAAGGTTTTAGTGTATTTTTAGTTTCATACAAATACAAAGCCAATTTACCATATGCTAGAAAACCAGAAAAAACATAGGGCCTACATGGCCATATAGGGGTCGGGATGTAATAAAATACATTGCCGCCCCTCGCCGCCCACCACAGCGATGCTAATTGCATACCATGATACCCGTGAGAAGGTGTGCGTGGGGGCTCCGTCACCTTCCTGGGCTCTGCATCTCCTCCCAAGCTGGGAAGCAGGCAGCAGGAAGTTCCGGGCGCCTACTCCTCCACCCTGCAGCCGGAGGGAGGAGGAGTTTGACTTCCAGGACCAGGGCTGCCTGCACACAGGTATGCGGGGGGGGGGGGGTGTCGATGATAGCCGTGCAGGGCAGCGGAGGTGGCGGGATGCGGCGTCCGGCGGTAAGAAGCCCATAGGCTTCTATAAGGTATCACCATCAAAAGATGGCGATACCCTCTGCGACAAAACCCGGCTGCTGGGGATAAGTACATATAAAAAAAGGCGTTAAAACTAGTGATGTGCACCAGACATTTTTCGGGTTTTGTGTTTTGGTTTTGGATTCGGTTCCGCGGTCGTGTTTTGGATTCGGACGCGTTTTGGCAAAACCTCACCGAAATTTTTTTTGTCGGATTCGGGTGTGTTTTGGATTCGGGTGTTTTTTTCAAAAAACCCTAAAAAACAACTTAAATCATAGAATTTGGGGGTAATTTTGATCCCATAGTATTATTAACCTCAATAACCATAATTTCCACTAATTTCCAGTCTATTCTGAACACCTCACACCTCACAATATTATTTTTAGTCCTAAAATTTGCACCGAGGTCGCTGGATGACTAAGCTAAGTGACACAAGTGACCGACACAAACACCTGGCCCATCTAGGAGTGGCACTGCAGTGTCAGGCAGGATGGCACTTCAAAAAAATTGTCCCCAAACAGCACATGATGCAAAGAAAAAAAGAGGCGCACCAAGGTCGCTGTGTGACTAAGATAAGCGACACAAGTGGCCGACACAAACACCTGGCCCATCTAGGAGTGGCACTGCAGTGTCAGCAGGATGGCACTTCAAAAAAATTGTCCCCAAACAGCACATGATGCAAAGAAAAAAAGAGGCGCACCAAGGTCGCTGTGTGACTAAGATAAGCGACACAAGTGGCCGACACAAACACCTGGCCCATCTAGGAGTGGCACTGCAGTGTCAGACAGGATGGCACTTCAAAAAAATTGTCCCCAAACAGCACATGATGCAAAGAAAAAAAGAGGCGCACCAAGGTCGCTGTGTGACTAAGCTAAGCGACACAAGTGGCCGACACAAACACCTGGCCCATCTAGGAGTGGCACTGCTGTGTCAGACAGGACGGCACTTCAAAAAAATTGTCCCCAAACAGCACATGATGCAAAGAAAAAAAAAGGCGCACCAAGGTCGCTGTGTGACTAAGATAAGCGACACAAGTGGCCGACACAAACACCTGGCCCATCTAATAGTGGCACTGCAGTGTCAGACAGGATGGCACTTCAAAAAAATTGTCCCCAAACAGCACATGATGCAAAGAAAAAAAGAGGCGCACCAAGGTCGCTGTGTGACTAAGCTAAGCGACACAAGTGGCAGACACAAACACCTGGCCCATCTAGGAGTGGCACTGCAGTGTCAGACAGGATGGCACTTCAAAAAAATAGTCCCCAAACAGCACATAATGCAAAGAAAAAAAGAGGCGCACCAAGGTCGCTGTGTGACTAAGCTAAGCGACACAAGTGGCCGACACAAACACCTGGCCCATCTAGGAGTGGCACTGCAGTGTCAGACAGGATGGCACTTAAAAAAAATTGTCCCCAAACAGCACATGATGCAAAAAAAAATGAAAGAAAAAAGAGGTGCAAGATGGAATTGTCCTTGGGCCCTCCCACCCACCCTTATGTTGTATAAACAGGACATGCACACTTTAACGAACCCATCATTTCAGCGACAGGGTCTGCCACACGACTGTGACTGAAATGACTGGTTGGTTTGGGCCCCCACCAAAAAAGAAGCAATCAATCTCTCCTTGCACAAACTGGCTCTACAGAGGCAAGATGTCCACCTCATCATCATCCTCCGATTCCTCACCCCTTTCACTGTGTACATCCCCCTCCTCACAGATTATTAATTCGTCCCCACTGGAATCCACCATCTCAGATCCCTGTGTACTTTCTGGAGGCAATTGCTGGTGAATGTCTCCACGGAGGAATTGATTATAATTCATTTTGATGAACATCATCTTCTCCACATTTTCTGGAAGTAACCTCGTATGCCGATTGCTGACAAGGTGAGCGGCTGCACTAAACACTCTTTCGGAGTACACACTGGAGGGAGGGCAATTTAGGTAGAATAAAGCCAGTTTGTGCAAGGGCCTCCAAATTGCCTCTTTTTCCTGCCAGTATACGTATGGACTGTCTGACGTGCCTACTTGGATGCGGTCACTCATATAATCCTCCACCATTCTTTCAATGGTGAGAATCATATGCAGTGACAGTAGACGACATGTCAGTAATCGTTGGCAGGTCCTTCAGTCCGGACCAGATGTCAGCACTCGCTCCAGACTGCCCTGCATCACCGCCAGCGGGTGGGCTCGGAATTCTTAGCCTTTTCCTCACACCCCCAGTTGCGGGAGAATGTGAAGGAGGAGATGTTGACGGGTCACGTTCCGCTTGACTTGACAATTTTCTCACCAGCAGGTCTTTGAACCTCTGCAGACTTGTGTCTGCCGGAAAGAGAGATACAACGTAGGTTTTAAATCTAGGATCGAGCACGGTGGCCAAAATGTAGTGCTCTGATTTCAACAGATTGACCACCCGTGAATCCTGGTTAAGCGAATTAAGGGCTCCATCCACAAGTCCCACATGCCTAGCGGAATCGCTCTGTTTTAGCTCCTCCTTCAATGTCTCCAGCTTCTTCTGCAAAAGCCTGATGAGGGGAATGACCTGACTCAGGCTGGCAGTGTCTGAACTGACTTCACGTGTGGCAAGTTCAAAGGGTTGCAGAACCTTGCACAACGTTGAAATCATTCTCCACTGCACTTGAGTCAGGTGCATTCCCCCTCCTTTGCCTATATCGTGGGCAGATGTATAGGCTTGAATGGCCTTTTGCTGCTCCTGCATCCTCTGAAGCATATAGAGGGTTGAATTCCACCTCGTTACCACCTCTTGCTTCAGATGATGGCAGGGCAGGTTCAGGATTGTTGGGTGGTGCCCCAGTCTTCTGTACGCGGTGGCTGAATGCCGAAAGTGGCCCGCAATTCTTCGGGCCACCGACAGCATCTCTTGCACGCCCCTGTCATTTTTTAAATAATTCTGCAGCACCAAATTCAATGTATGTGCAAAACATGGGACGTGCTGGAATTTGCCCAGATGTAATGCACGCACAATATTGCTGGCGTTGTCCGATGTCACAAATCCCCAGGAGAGTCCAATTGGGGTAAGCCATTCTGCGATGATCTTCCTCAGTTTCCGTAAGAGGTTGTCAGCTGTGTGCCTCTTCTGGAAAGCGGTGATACAAAGCGTAGCCTGCCTAGGAACGAGTTGGCATTTGCGAGATACTGCTACTGGTGCCGCGGCTGCTGTTCTTGCTGCGGGAGGCAATACATCTACCCAGTGGGCTGTCACAGTCATATAGTCCTGAGTCTGCCCTGCTCCACTTGTCCACATGTCCGTGGTTAAGTGGACATTGGGTACAACTGCATTTTTTAGGACACTGGTGACTCTTTTTCTGAGGTCTGTGTACATTTTCGGTATCGCCTGCCTAGAGAAATGGAACCTAGATGGTATTTGGTACCGGGGACACAGTACCTCAATCAAGTCTCTAGTTGCCTCTGAATTAACGGTGGATACCGGAACCACGTTTCTCACCGCCCAGGCTGCCAAGGCCTGAGTTATCTGCTTTGCAGCAGGATGACTGCTGTGATATTTCATCTTCCTCGCAAAGGACTGTTGGACAGTCAATTGCTTACTGGAAGTAGTACAAGTGGTCTTCCGACTTCCCCTCTGGGATGACGATCGACTCCCAGCAGCTACAACAGCAGCGCCAGCAGCAGTAGGCGTTACACTCAAGGATGCATCGGAGGAATCCCAGGCAGGAGAGGACTCGTCAGACTTGCCAGTGACATGGCCTGCAGGACTATTGGCTTTCCTGGGTAAGGAGGAAATTGACACTGTGGGAGTTGGTGGTGTGGTTTGCAGGAGCTTGGTTACAAGAGGAAGGGATTTAGTGGTCAGTGGACTGCTTCCGCTGTCACCCAAAGTTTTTGAACTTGTCACTGACTTATGATGAATGCGCTGCAGGTGACGTATAAGGGAGGATGTTCCGAGGTGGTTAACGTCCTTACCCCTACTTATTACAGCTTGACAAAGGCAACACACGGCTTGACACCTGTTGTCTGCATTTGTGTTGAAATAATTCCACACCGAAGAGCTGATTTTTTTTGTATTTTGACCAGGCATGTCAATGGCCATATTCCTCCCACGGACAACAGGTGTCTCCCCGGGTGCCTGACTAAAACAAACCACCTCACCATCAGAATCCTCCTTGTCAATTTCCTCCCCAGCGCCAGCAACACCCATATCCTCATCCTGGTGTACTTCAACAGTGACATCTTCAATTTGACTATCAGGAACTGGACTGCGGGTGCTCCTTCCAGCACTTGCAGGGGGCGTGCAAATGGTGGAAGGCGCAAGCTCTTCCCGTCCAGTGTTGGGAAGGTCAGGTATCTCAACCGACACAATTGGTCTCTCCTTGGGGATTTGTGATTTAGAAGAACGCACAGTTCTTTGCTGTGCTTTTGCCAGCTTAAGTCTTTTCATTTTTCTAGCGAGAGGATGAGTGCTTCCATCCTCATGTGAATCTGAACCACTAGCCATGAACATAGGCCAGGGCCTCAGCCTTTCCTTGCCACTCCGTGTCGTAAATGGCATATTGGCAAGTTTACGCTTCTCAGACGCTTTCAATTTTGATTTTTGGGTCATTTTACTGAACTTTTGTTTTTTGGATTTTACATGCTCTCTACTATGACATTGGGCATCGGCCTTGGCAGACGACGTTGATGGCATTTCATCGTCTCGGCCATGACTAGTGGCAGCAGCTTCAGCACGAGGTGGAAGTGGATCTTGATCTTTCCCTATTTTAATCTCCACATTTTTGTTCTCCATTTTTTAATGTGTGGAATTATATGCCAGTATCAATAGCAATGGCCTACTACTATATATACTGCGCACAACTAAAATGCACCACAGGTATAGAATGTAGATGGATAGTATACTTAATGACGACACAGAGGTAGGTACAGCAGTGGCCTTCCGTACCGTACTGCTATATATACTGGTGGTCACTGTGTCAGCAAACTGCAAAACTAAAATGCACCACAGGTATAGAATGTAGATGGATAGTATACTTAATGACGACACAGAGGTAGGTACAGCAGTGGCCTACTGTACCGTAATGCTATATATTATATACTGGTGGTCACTGGTCAGCAAAACTCTGCACTGTACTCCTCCTATATAATATTATACTGGTGGTCCCCAGTCCCCACAATAAAGCAGCACACTGAGCACAGATATGGAGTGTTTTTCAGGCAGACAACGTATACTGGTGGTCACTGTCAGCAAAACTCTGCACTGTACTCCTGCTATATAATACAGCTGCTCCCCAGTCCCCACAATTAAGCAGTGTGAGCACAGATATATGCAGCACACTGAGCACAGATATGGAGTGTTTTTCAGGCAGACAACGTATTACTGGTGGTCACTGTCAGCAAAACTCTGCACTGTACTCCTCCTATATACAGCTGCTCCCCAGTCCCCACAATTAAGTAATAAGCAAGCACAAAATATTTGCAATGCATCAACATAAACGGAGAGGACGCCAGCCACGTCATCTCCCTAACATTTCCAATGCACGAGTGAAAATGGCGGCGACGCGCGGCTGCTTATATAGAATCCGAATCTTGCGAGAATCCGACAGCGGGATGATGACGTTCAGGCGCGCTCGGGTTAACCGAGCCATACGGGAGAATCCGAGTATGTCTCGGACCCGTGTAAAATGGGTGAAGTTCGGGGGGGTTCGGTTTCCGAGAAACCGAACCCGCTCATCACTAGTTAAAACCCCCGAAAACGGGGAGGAGGGGGGGGGGGGGGGGTTTACCGCATTTTCCCTTTAGTATATCCCACCCAGAGAGAGATAGTCTTGGCACTATGACAATTACACTGACAGCAGTGCTACAGTGATGGCAGTGATCTCATGGGAATCTGTAGCTTCATCTAGTATAAACATTATGCAAATGTCATACAGTCATATTACAGCATAACACTGCAAACAATTACACTTATACATTAGTATGTGCTATAGGCTAAGTAAGTTACTGCTAGAGTTGAAAAACTCTGTAATTGTTATTTGTTTTATAAATACATAATTACCTTTTGATTATTTGTTTACATAAATGCAAATATATAATAAGATTTTACTCACCGGTAAATCTATTTCTCGTAGTCCGTAGTGGATGCTGGGAACTCCGTAAGGACCATGGGGAATAGACGGGCTCCGCAGGAGACTGGGCACTCTAAAAGAAAGATTAGGTACTATCTGGTGTGCACTGGCTCCTCCCACTATGACCCTCCTCCAGACCTCAGTTAGGATACTGTGCCCGGAAGAGCTGACACAATAAGGAAGGGTTTTGAATCCCGGGTAAGACTCATACCAGCCACACCAATCACACCGTATAACTCGTGATACTATACCCAGTTAACAGTATGAAATATAACTGAGCCTCTCAACAGATGGCTCAACAATAACCCTTAGTTAGGCAATAACTATATTCAACTATTGCAGACAATCCGCACTTGGGATGGGCGCCCAGCATCCACTACGGACTACGAGAAATAGATTTACCGGTGAGTAAAATCTTATTTTTTCTGACGTCCTAGTTGATGCTGGGAACTCCGTAAGGACCATGGGGATTATACCAAAGCTCCCAAACGGGCGGGAGAGTGCGGATGACTCTGCAGCACCGAATGAGAGAACTCAAGGTCCTCCTCAGCCAGGGTATCAAATTTGTAGAATTTAGCAAACGTGTTTGCCCCTGACCAAGTTGCAGCTCGGCAAAGTTGTAAAGCCGAGACCCCTCGGGCAGCCGCCCAAGATGAGCCCACTTTCCTCGTGGAATGGGCTTTTACTGATTTAGGATGCGGCAATCCAGCCGCAGAATGCGCCAGCTGAATTGTGCTACAAATTCAGCGAGCAATAGTCTGCTTAGAAGCAGGAGCACCTATTTTGTTGGGTGCATACAGGATAAAAAGCGAGTCAGTTTTCCTGACTCCAGCCGTCCTGGAAATATAAATTTTTAAGGCCCTGACTACGTCCAGTAACTTGGAATCTTCCAAGTCCCTAGTAGCCGCAGGCACTACAATAGGTTGGTTCAAGTGAAAAGCTGATACCACCTTAGGGAGAAACTGGGGACGAGTCCTCAATTCTGCCCTATCCATATGGAAAATCAGATAAGGGCTTTTACATGACAAAGCCGCCAATTCTGACACACGCCTGGCCGAAGCCAAGGCCAATAACATGACCACTTTCCACGTGAGATATTTCAAATCCACAGTTTTAAGTGGCTCAAACCAATGTGATTTTAGGAAACTCAACACCACGTTGAGATCCCAAGGTGCCACAGGAGGCACAAAAAGGGGGCTGAATATGTAGCACTCCCTTTACAAATGTCTGAACTTCAGGCAGTGAAGCCAGTTCTTTCTGGAAGAAAATCGACAGAGCCGAAATCTGGACCTTAATGGAACCCAATTTTAGGCCCATAGTCACTCCCGACTGTAGGAAGTGCAGAAACGACCCAGCTGAAATTCCTCTGTTGGGGCCTTCCTGGCCTCACACCATGCAACATATTTTCGCCCAATACGGTGATAATGGTTTGCGGTTACTTCTTTCCTGGCTTTTATCAGCGTAGGAATGACTTCCTCCGGAATGCCCTTTTCCTTTAGGATCCGGAATTCAACCGCCATGCAGTCAAAAACGCAGCCGCGGTAAGTCTTGGAACAGACAGGGCCCCTGCTGTAGCAGATCCTGTCTGAGCGGTAGAGGCCATGGATCCTCTGATATCATTTCTTGAAGTTCTGGGTACCAAGCTCTTCTTGGCCAATCCGGAACCACGAGTATCTTTCTTACTCCTTGTTTTCTTATTATTCTCAGTACCTTTGGTATGAGAGGCAGAGGAGGGAATACATAAACCGACTGGTACACCCACGGTGTCACTAGAGCGTCCACAGCTATTGCCTGAGGGTCCCTTGACCTGGCGCAATATCTCTCTAGTTTTTTGTTTAGGCGGGACGCCATCATGTCCACCTGTGGCCTTTCCCAACGGTTTACCAACAGTTGGAAGACTTCTGGATGAAGTCCCCACTCTCCCGGGTGTAGGTCGTGTCTGCTGAGGAAGTCTGCTTCCCAGTTGTCCACTCCCGGAATGAACACTGCTGACAGTGCTAAGACGTGATTTTCCGCCCATCGGAGAATCCTTGTGGCTTCTGCCATCCCCATCCTGCTTCTTGTGCCGCCCTGTCGGTTACATGGGCGACTGCCGTGATGTTGTCTGATTGGATCAGTACCGGCTGGTTTTGAAGCAGAGGCCTTGCCAGAATTAGGGCATTGTAAATGGCCCATAGTTCCAGAATATTTATGTGTAGGGACGACTCCTGACTTGACCAAAGTCCTTGGAAATTTCTTCCCTGTGTGACTGCCCCCCAGCCTCGAAGGCTGGCATCCGTGGTTACCAGGACCCAGTCCTGTATGCCGAATCTGCGGCCCTCTTGAAGATGAGCACTCTGCAGCCACCACAGTAGAGATACCCTGGTCCTTGGAGACAGGGTTATCAGCCGATGCATCTGAAGATGCGATCCCGACCACTTGTCCAAGAGGTCCCACTGAAAGGTTCTTGCATGGAACCTGCCGAATGGAATTGCTTCGTAAGAAGCTACCATTTTTCCCAGGACTCGTGTGCAGTGATGCACCGATACCTGTTTTGGTTTCAGGAGGTCTCTGACTAGAGACGACAGCTCCTTGGCTTTCTCCTGCGGGAGAAACACTTTTTTCTGTTCTGTGTCCAGAACCATCCCCAGGAACAGTAGGCGTGTGGTAGGAACCAGCTGTGACTTTGGAATGTTTAGAATCCATCCGTGCTGTTGTAGCACTTCCCGAGATAGTGCTACTCCGACCAACAACTGCTCCTTGGACCTCGCCTTTATAAGGAGATCGTCCAAGTACGGGATAATTAAAACTCCCTTTTTTCGAAGGAGTATCATCATTTCTGCCATTACCTTGGTAAAGACCCTCGGTGCCGTGGACAGTCCAAACGGCAGTGTTTGGAATTGGTAATGGCAATCCTGTACCACAAATCTGAGGTACTCCTGGTGAGGATGGTAAATGGGGACATGTAGGTAAGCATCCTTGATGTCCAGGGATACCATGTAATCCCCCTCCTCCAGGCTTGCAATAACCGCCCTGAGCGATTCCATCTTGAACTTGAATTTTTTTATGTATGTGTTCAAGGATTTCAAATTTAAAATGGGTCTCACCGAACCGTCCGGTTTCGGTACCACAAACAGTGTGGAATAGTAACCCCGTCCTTGTTGAAGTAGGGGCACCTTGACTATCACCTGCTGGGAATACAGCTTGTGAATTGCCTCTAGCACAGCCTCCCTGCCTGAGGGAGTTGTCGGCAAGGCAGATTTGAGGAAACGGCGGGGGGGAGACGCC
This sequence comes from Pseudophryne corroboree, assembly GCF_028390025.1. Taxonomy (NCBI): domain Eukaryota; kingdom Metazoa; phylum Chordata; class Amphibia; order Anura; family Myobatrachidae; genus Pseudophryne; species Pseudophryne corroboree. The sequence goes on from NC_086444.1 coordinate 642,440,757, forward strand.
TCGAATTCCAGCTTGTACCCCTGAGATACTACTTGAAGGATCCAGGGATCCACCTGTGAACGAGCCCACTGATCGCTGAAATTTTTGAGGCGGCCCCCCACCGTACTTGGCTACGCCTGTGGAGCCCCCGCGTCATGCGGTGGACTCAGAGAAAGCGGGGGAAGAATTTTGATTCTGGGAACTGGCTGACTGGTGCAGCTTTTTCCCTCTTCCCTCGTCTCTGTGCAGAAAGGAAGCGCCTTTGACCCGCTTGCTTTTCTGAAGCCGAAAGGACTGTACCTGATAATACAGTGCTTTCTTAGGCTGTGAGGAAACCTGAGGTAAAAAATTTTCTTCCCAGCTGTTGCTGTGGATACGAGGTCCCAGAGACCATCCCCAAACAATTCCTCACCCTTATAAGGCAGAATCTCTATGTGCCTTTTAAAGTCAGCATCACCTGTCCAGTGTCGGGTCTCTAATACCCTCCTGACAGAATGGACATTGCATTAATTCTGGATGCCAGCCGGCAAAATATCCCTCTGTGCATCCCTCATATATAAGACGACGTCTTTAATATGCTCTTATGTTCGCAAAATAGTATCCCTGTTTGACAGGGTGACCACGCTGCAGCAGCACTATCTGCAGGTCTCAGTCTAGTACCTGAGTGTGTAAATACAGACTTCAGGATAGCCTCCTGCTTTTTATCAGCAGGTACCTTCAAAGTGGCCGTATCCTAAGACGGCAGTGCCACCTTTTTTGACAAACGTGTGAGCGCCTTATCCACCCTAGGGGATATCTCCCAGCGTAACTTATCCTCTGGCGGGAAAGGGTACGCCATCAGTAACTTTCTCTGACGTCCTAGTGGATGCTGGGAACTCCGTAAGGACCATGGGGAATAGACGGGCTCCGCAGGAGACTGGGCACTCTAAAAGAAAGATTAGGTACTATCTGGTGTGCACTGGCTCCTTCCACTATGACCCTCCTCCAGACCTCAGTTAGATTTCTGTGCCCGGCCGAGCTGGATGCACACTAGGGGCTCTCCTGAGCTCCTAGAAAGAAAGTTTATTTTAGGTTTTTTATTTTACAGTGAGATCTGCTGGCAACAGGCTCACTGCATCGAGGGACTAAGGGGAGAAGAAGCGAACCTACCTGCTTGCAGCAAGCTTGGGCTTCTTAGGCTACTGGACACCATTAGCTCCAGAGGGATCGACCGCAGGACCCGTCCTTGGTGTTCGTTCCCGGAGCCGCGCCGCCGTCCCCCTTACAGAGCCAGAAGCACGAAGATGGTCCGGAAAATCGGCGGCAGAAGACTTCAGTCTTCACCAAGGTAGCGCACAGCACTGCAGCTGTGCGCCATAGCTCCTCATGTACACCTCACACTCCGGTCACTGATGGGTGCAGGGCGTTGGGGGGGGGCGCCCTGAGCAGCAATAAAAACACCTTGGCTGGCAAAATAATCACAATATATAGCCCCAGAGGCTATATATGTGATAAATACCCCTGCCAGAATCCATAAAAAAGCGGGAGAAAAGTCCGCGAAAAAGGGGCGGAGCTATCTCCCTCAGCACACTGGCGCCATTTTCTCTTCACAGTGCAGCTGGAAGACAGCTCCCCAGGCTCTCCCCTGTAGTTTTCAGGCTCAAAGGGTTAAAAAGAGAGGGGGGGCACTAAATTTAGGCGCAATATTGTATATACAAGCAGCTATTGGGAAAAATTCACTCAATATAGTGTTAATCCCTACATTATATAGCGCTCTGGTGTGTGCTGGCATACTCTCTCTCTGTCTCCCCAAAGGGCTTTGTGGGGTCCTGTCCTCAGTCAGAGCATTCCCTGTGTGTGTGCGGTGTGTCAGTACGGCTGTGTCGACACGTTTGATGAGGAGGCTTATGTGGTGGCAGAGCAGATGCCGATAAATGTGATGTCGCCCCCTGTGGGGCCGACACCAGAGTGGATGGATAGGTGGAAGGTATAAACCGACAGTGTCAACTCCTTACATAAAAGGCTGGATGATGTAACAGCTGTGGGACAGCCGGCTTCTCAGCCCGCGCCTGCCCAGGCGTCTCAAAGGCCATCAGGGGCTCAAAAACGCCCGCTCCCTCAGATGGCAGACACAGATGTCGACACGGAGTCTGACTCCAGTGTCGACGAGGTTGAGACATATACACAATCCACTAGGAACATCCGTTACATGATCCCGGCAATAAAAAATGTGTTACACATTTCTGACATTAACCCAAGTACCACTAAAAAAAAAAGGGTTTTATGTTTGGGGAGAAAAAGCAGGCAGTGTTTTGTTCCCCCATCAAATGAGTGAATGAAGTGTGTGAAAAAGCGTGGGTTCCCCCGATAAGAAACTGGTAATTTCTAAAAAGTTACTGATGGCGTACCCTTTCCCACCAGAGGATAAGTTACGCTGGGAGATATCCCCTAGGGTGGATAAGGCGCTCACACGTTTGTCAAAAAAGGTGGCACTGCCGTCTTAGGATACGGCCACTTTGAAGGTACCTGCTGATAAAAAGCAGGAGGCTATCCTGAAGTCTGTATTTACACACTCAGGTACTAGACTGAGACCTGCAGATAGTGCTGCTGCAGCGTGGTCTGTGACCCTGTCAAACAGGGATACTATTTTGCGAACATAAGAGCATATTAAAGACGTCGTCTTATATATGAGGGATGCACAGAGGGATATTTTGCCGGCTGGCATCCAGAATTAATGCAATGTCCATTCTGTCAGGAGGGTATTAGAGACCCGACACTGGACAGGTGATGCTGACTTTAAAAGGCACATAGAGATTCTGCCTTATAAGGGTGAGGAATTGTTTGGGGATGGTCTCTGGGACCTCGTATCCACAGCAACAGCTGGGAAGAAAATTTTTTACCTCAGGTTTCCTCACAGCCTAAGAAAGCACTGTATTATCAGGTACAGTCCTTTCGGCTTCAGAAAAGCAAGCGGGTCAAAGGCGCTTCCTTTCTGCACAGAGACGAGGGAAGAGGGAAAAAGCTGCACCAGTCAGCCAGTTCCCAGAATCAAAATTCTTCCCCCGCTTCCTCTGAGTCCACCGCATGACGCGGGGGCTCCACAGGCGTAGCCAAGTACGGTGGGGGGCCGCCTCAAAAATTTCAGCGATCAGTGGGCTCGCTCACAGGTGGATCCCTGGATCCTTCAAGTAGTATCTCAGGGGTACAAGCTGGAATTCGAGGCGTCTCCCCCCCGCCGTTTCCTCAAATCTGCCTTGCCGACAACTCCCTCAGGCAGGGAGGCTGTGCTAGAGGCAATTCACAAGCTGTATTCCCAGCAGGTGATAGTCAAGGTGCCCCTACTTCAACAAGGACGGGGTTACTATTCCACACTGTTTGTGGTACCGAAACCGGACGGTTCGGTGAGACCCATTTTAAATTTGAAATCCTTGAACACATACATAAAAAAATTCAAGTTCAAGATGGAATCGCTCAGGGCGGTTATTGCAAGCCTGGAGGAGGGGGATTACATGGTATCCCTGGACATCAAGGATGCTTACCTACATGTCCCCATTTACCATCCTCACCAGGAGTACCTCAGATTTGTGGTACAGGATTGCCATTACCAATTCCAAACACTGCCGTTTGGACTGTCCACGGCACCGAGGGTCTTTACCAAGGTAATGGCAGAAATGATGATACTCCTTCGAAAAAAGGGAGTTTTAATTATCCCGTACTTGGACGATCTCCTTATAAAGGCGAGGTCCAAGGAGCAGTTGTTGGTCGGAGTAGCACTATCTCGGGAAGTGCTACAACAGCACGGATGGATTCTAAACATTCCAAAGTCACAGCTGGTTCCTACCACACGCCTACTGTTCCTGGGGATGGTTCTGGACACAGAACAGAAAAAAGTGTTTCTCCCGCAGGAGAAAGCCAAGGAGCGGTCATCTCTAGTCAGAGACCTCCTGAAACCAAAACAGGTATCGGTGCATCACTGCACACGAGTCCTGGGAAAAATGGTAGCTTCTTACGAAGCAATTCCATTCGGCAGGTTCCATGGAAGAACCTTTCAGTGGGACCTCTTGGACAAGTGGTCGGGATCGCATCTTCAGATGCATCGGCTGATAACCCTGTCTCCAAGGACCAGGGTATCTCTACTGTGGTGGCTGCAGAGTGCTCATCTTCAAGAGGGCCGCAGATTCGGCATACAGGACTGGGTCCTGGTAACCACGGATGCCAGCCTTCGAGGCTGGGGGGCAGTCACACAGGGAAGAAATTTCCAAGGACTTTGGTCAAGTCAGGAGTCGTCCCTACACATAAATATTCTGGAACTGAGGGCCATTTACAATGCCCTAAGTCTGGCAAGGCCTCTGCTTCAAAACCAGCCGGTACTGATCCAATCAGACAACATCACGGCAGTCGCCCATGTAAACCGACAGGGCGGCACAAGAAGCAGGATGGCGATGGCAGAAGCCACAAGGATTCTCCGATGGGCGGAAAATCACGTCTTAGCACTGTCAGCAGTGTTCATTCCGGGAGTGGACAACTGGGAAGCAGACTTCCTCAGCAGACACGACCAGTAGCGCACGCAGGGGGGTTTTTCGAGTACCCAGAAACCCCCCCTGAAGGACCAAATTCTTTTTTCAGAAACACCGTTGTCAGCGGGCAGATCCCCACCCGCTGACGTCAGGAAGGCCAGGATCGCGTGGCCAGAGTCAGACACAGGAGGAGCAGCTGTGGCGGTGTCACTGTAGTGAGGGGCCCGCAGCCGGCACTGTCATGTGCTCAGCGATGCGATCAGCACCCATTTGCCGCTATGCTTACTACCTGCAGAAGCAGCATATGTCTGGTGCTTCCGTCGCCTCCGCATTCCTGGTCTTCTCTTCCCTGCCGTCTTCGTGGATTCCCCTACTGACTGACATGCATGAGGTGCCCTTCTTTCTGCTGTATGCCTTCTGTTTTGACTCGTGAAGTGATTTTACTTTTATGTGCCATCCTGTGCTAATATAGTGTTGTCACTGAAGTGTTTTTTAAAATGCTGTAGATTAGTTTTGTTAACTTTATCCAACGTATAATGCATTTAAATATCATTCATTAATAAATTCTTTTGTTTTTACTTATTTAATTGACTGGTTTTGTATTTATTACAGCAGCAGCATCAATAGTTATACATATGCGTTTGTCACAAAACACATAGCAAAGAAAAAAAATAAACACACACACATATATATATATATATATATATATATATAGACTGTACTATACATCAGATATATATATATAGCTGGCTATACATGAATGAATATAGTATGTATATAACTGATGTATGTATATATAGAGATAGATGAATAGATATATATAGTGCATGTGTGTATATATATATATATATATATATATATAAAATTGTATTTATTTTGCGACAAACACATAGTCACCCAATGATGAATAAAGTTAATAGCACCACCGCCTGTATTCTGCACTCCTCTTATATAATATTCGTGTGCAAGTGTGTGTATATATCTTTGTACATGTACAGCAAGCAGTTGATGGCACTCACGGACCTAAAACAGGTCAGGAGACAGATTATTTCAACATTTTGATTTTAGCCACAAATCGTCATCAGGAATGTTTTTGTGGATGTGTGACTAAATGGATTTGTGACTAAAATTGAAACGTTGAAATAGCCTGTTTCCTCAACTATTTTATGTCCGTGAGTGTCGCCAACTGCTTGCTGCATAATCGAGTGATGTGGAGGGCACCTAGCGAATACTATTATAAAGAAGCTGTGAGTGCCAAATCCTGCTTTGTATCCATTATCCATTACGCTATATATATATATGTATATATATTTATACAGAAACCCCCCCCTGAAAATCCTGCGTTTGCCCCTGGACACGACCTACACCCGGGAGAGTGGGGACTTCATCCAGAAGTCTTCCAACTGTTGGTAAACCGTTGGGAAAGGCCACAGGTGGACATGATGGCGTCCCGCCTAAACAAGAAAATAGATATTGCGCCAGGTCAAGGGACCCTCAGGCAATAGCTGTGGACGCTCTAGTGACACCGTGGGTGTACCAGTCGGTTTATGTATTCCCTCCTCTGCCTCTCATACCAAAGGTACTGAGAATAATAAGAAAACGAGGAGTAAGAACGATACTCGTGGTTCCGGATTGGCCAAGAAGAGCTTGGTACCCAGAACTTCAAGAAATTATATCAGAGGACCCATGGCCTCTACCGCTCAGACAGGATCTGCTACAGCAGGGGCCCTGTCTGTTCCAAGACTTACCGCGGCTGCGTTTGACGGCATGGCGGTTGAATTCCGGATCCTAAAGGAAAAGGGCATTCCGGAGGAAGTCATTCCTACGCTGATAAAAGCCAGGAAAGAAGTAACCGCAAACCATTATCACCGTATTTGGCGAAAATATGTTGCGTGGTGTGAGGCCAGGAAGGCCCCAACAGAGGATTTTCAGCTGGGTCGTTTTCTGCACTTCCTACAGTCGGGAGTGACTATGGGCCTAAAATTGGGTTCCATTAAGGTCCAGATTTCGGCTCTGTCGATTTTCTTCCAGAAAGAACTGGCTTCACTGCCTGAAGTTCAGACATTTGTAAAGGGAGTGCTACATATTCAGCCCCCTTTTGTGCCTCCTGTGGCACCTTGGGATCTCAACGTGGTGTTGAGTTTCCTAAAATCACATTGGTTTGAGCCACTTAAAACTGTGGATTTGAAATATCTCACGTGGAAAGTGGTCATGTTATTGGCCTTGGCTTCGGCCAGGCGTGTGTCAGAATTGGCGGCTTTGTCATGTAAAAGCCCTTATCTGATTTTCCATATGGATAGGGCAGAATTGAGGACTCGTCCCCAGTTTCTCCCTAAGGTGGTATCAGCTTTTCACTTGAACCAACCTATTGTAGTGCCTGCGGCTACTAGGGACTTGGAAGATTCCAAGTTACTGGACGTAGTCAGGGCCTTAAAAATTTATATTTCCAGGACGGCTGGAGTCAGGAAAACTGACTCGCTTTTTATCCTGTATGCACCCAACAAAATAGGTGCTCCTGCTTCTAAGCAGTCTATTGCTCGCTGAATTTGTAGCACAATTCAGCTGGCGCATTCTGCGGCTGGATTGCCGCATCCTAAATCAGTAAAAGCCCATTCCACAAGGAAAGTGGGCTCATCTTGGGCGGCTGCCCGAGGGGTCTCGGCTTTACAACTTTGCCGAGCTGCAACTTGGTCAGGGGCAAACACGTTTGCTAAATTCTACAAATTTGATACCCTGGCTGTGGAGGACCTTGAGTTCTCTCATTCGGTGCTGCAGAGTCATCCGCACTCTCCCGCCCGTTTGGGAGCTTTGGTATAATCCCCATGGTCCTTACGGAGTTCCCAGCATCCACTAGGACGTCAGAGAAAATAAGATTTTACTCACCGGTAAATCTATTTCTCGTAGTCCGTAGTGGATGCTGGGCGCCCATCCCAAGTGCGGATTGTCTGCAATACTTGTATATAGTTATTGCCTAACTAAGGGTTATTGTTGAGCCATCTGTTGAGAGGCTCAGTTATATTTCATACTGTTAACTGGGTATAGTATCACGAGTTATACGGTGTGATTGGTGTGGCTGGTATGAGTCTTACCCGGGATTCAAAATCCTTCCTTATTGTGTCAGCTCTTCCGGGCACACTATCCTAACTGAGGTCTGGAGGAGGGTCATAGTGGGAGGAGCCAGTGCACACCAGATAGTACCTAATCTTTCTTTTAGAGTGCCCAGTCTCCTGCGGAGCCCGTCTATTCCCCATGGTCCTTACGGAGTTCCCAGCATCCACTACGGACTACGAGAAATAGATTTACCGGTGAGTAAAATCTTATTTTTTAGAAATTACCAGTTTCTTATCGGGGGAACCCACGCTTTTTCACACACTTCATTCACTCATTTGATGGGGAACAAAACACTGCCTGCTTTTTCTCCCCAAACATAAAACCCTTTTTTAGTGGTACTTGGGTTAATGTCAGAAATGTGTAACACATTTTTTATTGCCGGGATCATGTAACGGATGTTCCTAGTGGATTGTGTATATGTCTCAACCTCGTCGACACTGGAGTCAGACTCCGTGTCGACATCTGTGTCTGCCATCTGAGGGAGCGGGCGTTTTTGAGCCCCTGATGGCCTTTGAGACGCCTGGGCAGGCGCGGGCTGAGAAGCCGGCTGTCCCACAGCTGTTACATCATCCAGCCTTTTATGTAAGGAGTTGACACTGTCGGTTTATACCTTCCACCTATCCATCCACTCTGGTGTCGGCCCCACAGGGGGCGACATCACATTTATCGGCATCTGCTCTGCCACCACATAAGCCTCCTCATCAAACGTGTCGACACAGCCGTACTGACACACCGCACACACACAGGGAATGCTCTGACTGAGGACAGGACCCCACAAGGCCCTTTGGGGAGACAGAGAGAGAGTATGCCAGCACACACCAGAGCGCTATATAATGTAGGGATTAACACTATATTGAGTGAATTTTTCCCAATAGCTGCTTGTATATACCATATTGCGCCTAAATTTAGTGCCCCCCCTCTCTTTTTAACCCTTTGAGCCTGAAAACTACAGGCGAGAGCCTGGGGAGCTGTCTTCCAGCTGCACTGTGAAGAGAAAATGGCGCCAGTGTGCTGAGGGAGATAGCTCCGCCCCTTTTTCGCGGACTTTTCTCCCGCTTTTTTATGGAATCTGGCAGGGGTATTTATCACATATATAGCCTCTGGGGCTATATATTGTGATTATTTTGCCAGCCAAGGTCTTAATATTGCTGCTCAGGGCGCCCCCCCCAGCGCCCTGCACCCATCAGTGACCGGAGTGTGAGGTGTACATGAGGAGCAATGGCGCACAGCTGCAGTGCTGTGCGCTACCTTGGTGAAGACTGAAGTCTTCTGCCGCCGATTTTCCGGACCATCTTCGTGCTTCTGGCTCTGTAAGGGGGACGGCGGCGCGGCTCCGGGAACGAACACCAAGGACGGGTCCTGCGGTCGATCCCTCTGGAGCTAATGGTGTCCAGTAGCCTAAGAAGCCCAAGCTTGCTGCAAGCAGGTAGGTTCGCTTCTTCTCCCCTTAGTCCCTCGATGCAGTGAGCCTGTTGCCAGCAGGTCTCACTGTAAAATAAAAAACCTAAAATAAACTTTCTTTCTAGGAGCTCAGGAGAGCCCCTAGTGTGCATCCAGCTCGGCCGGGCACAGAAATCTAACTGAGATCTGGAGGAGGGTCATAGTGGGAGGAGCCAGTGCACACCAGATAGTACCTAATCTTTCTTTTAGAGTGCCCAGTCTCCTGCGGAGCCCGTCTATTCCCCATGGTCCTTACGGAGTTCCCAGCATCCACTAGGACGTCAGAGAAAAGTCAATGTGATATAGAACAAGCGTAGAGATTATTTTAAAACCACACCTAATTCTGTCTCTCCTCATCATACACTGTCATCACTACACTTCCATAATAACTGTCATTAGTATTGTGGTTCTGGCGACAACCTTTGTCCATGTCATCTGTACTCTACCTGGTGGGGCACCTGGTTTTGAGAGCAAGTGGACACAGATTCAATAAGGTAACTTGTTATAGAAATTAACATCGCTCTGTCCAGTATGTGAGGCTCTCATGCACAATTGTTATTAAATAATGTGGGAAATGGTTTTCAGAATTTAGCAATCCATAACAATGTTAATTTGCTGAAACGTGATGTATGATTACACAGTGTCATATGCCAGGCTTGCTATTTGTTTCAAGCTTACCTACTTTTGAAAATTCTCTGGGACAAACCCAAAGGAGAGATGCAGCTGACTGCAGGTGGAAACTGGGCCCGGTAATATGCATCACTAGGCCCTGCCCTCTCACGGAGAATGCAGCAAATCGCGGGTCACTAGAGAGGTGGTGGTGACAAGGGAGGTCATTCTGAGTTGTTCGCTCGCAAGGCGATTTTAGCAGTATTGCACACGCTAAGCCGCCGCCTACTGGGAGTGAATCTTAGCTTCTTAAAATTGCGAACGAAAGATTCGCAACATTGCGATAAGACATCTCGTAGCAGTTTCAGAGTAGCTTCAGACTTACTCGGTTTCTGCGATCAGTTCAGTGCTTGTCGTTCCTGGTTTGACGTCACAAACACACCCAGCGTTCGCACAGACACTCCTCCGTTTCTCCAGCCACTCCCGCGTTTTTCCCGGAAACGGCAGCGTTTTTTCCCACACGCCCATAAATCGGCCTGTTTCCGCCCAGTAACACCCATTTCCTGTCAATCACACTACGATCGCCTGAGCGATGAAAAAGCCGTGAGTAAAAATCCTAACATCTTAGCAAATTTACTTGGCGCAGTCGCAGTGCGGACAGTGCGCATGCGCACTAAGCGGAAAATCGCTGCGATGCGATGAAATTTACCGAGCGAACAACTCGGAATGAGGGCCAATATGACATGATTTGCAAAGTAACACATCATATTGGCCCAGACCCTCTAATTTACCCACAATTCATGGCGTCATCCTCCAAATAGTGCCCACTTTGTTAGGCACTCTTCTGTCGGTGTGGGGGAATGCTCATGAATTTGGTAGTGTCCCACATCTTCCAGAAGAGTAAGTGAGTATGACTTGTCTGGCCTTTAAATGGACAGTCAGAATTATGGTTGGACGGTCCAATGGCATTCTATCTTATGCAACTGGTCCTGTTATAGAGGGACATGTACAGTACTAAGCAGTAATAAAAGTGGAGAAGTCAGCCAGTGGAGAAGTTGCCCATTGCAACTAATCAGCTGCTAGGTATACTTTTATAGTATGCAAATGATAAATGTTACATCGTGGTTTTGCCCAACTGCTAACATATTTGCTGCTGCGATCAACTCTAAATTACCCCCCATGTGCACTGCAGGTGTGGCAGATAGAACATTTGCAGAGAAAGTTAGATTTGGGTGGGTTATTTTGTTTCTGTGCAGAGTAAATAATGGCTGCCTTATTTTACACTGCAATTTAGATTTCAGTTTGAACACACCCCACCCAAATCTAACTCTCTCTGCTCATGTTATATCTGCCCCACCTGCAGTGCACATGGTTTTGCCCAACTGCTAACAAATTTGCTGCTGCGAACAACTCTGAATTACCCCCTTGATCTCCACCCAAGGCTTAGTAAATAAACTCCAATGAATCATGCACATACAGTTCAATAGCCCAAAGTATGATGCTCATATAATAATGGCTTCGATTACATTTTATTCCAAACCCATGTTGTAACACGGGCCCTCATTCCGAGTTGTTCGCTCGCTAGCTGCTTTTAGCAGCATTGCACACGCTAAGCCGCCGCCCTCTGGGAGTGTATCTTAGCTTAGCAGAATTGCGAACGAAAAATTAGCAGAATTGCGAATAGAAATTTCTTAGCAGTTTCTGAGTAGCTCCAGACTTACTCAGCCATTGCGATCAGTTCAGTCAGTTTCGTTCCTGGTTTGACGTCACAAACACACCCAGCGTTCGCCCAGACACTCCCCCGTTTCTTCAGACACTCCCGCGTTTTTCCCAGAAACGCCAGCGTTTTTTCGCACACGCCCAGAAAACGGCCAGTTTCCACCCAGAAACACCCACTTCCTGTCAATCACACTCCGATCGCCAGAACGATGAAAAATCCTCGTTATGCCGTGAGTAAAATACCTAACTTTTGTGTAAAATAACTTGCGCATGCGCAGTAAGAGACTAATCGCAATATAGCGAAAATCGTCAACGAGCGAACAACTCGGAATGACCACCACAGTCAGATCTGTAGTATTATCACTTTGATCTAGGACTGAAACGCATTTGTATTTTATTTTCTAATGTATTAGATTTCTTATTAGTAATGTTTTAATAGTACACCAGCATTTTTTTTTTAATCTTTGTGTGTGGCACTATAAGTCTCAGCAAGATAGCACCTCTCATTATATATAGTTAGGGTGTGCAGTCTAGAGCTCCTCCCTATATATCCACAATTGTGTATGAGGCCCCTTCAGTCTAGAGTAGCACCCTTCCCCACCTGTCTCTGATGATTTTAAGTAGGGATCCTAGCATTTTCTGACTGTACATTAAACAAGGCACAATTAAGGTAAGACCTATAAATGTATATTGTATGTCAGCTGTGGGGTGATTTTTGGGACATGGGACCCAGGGCTTAAAGTGGTCCTGGAGAGGTGGTGGAACTCTTTTCCCCACCACCTACTGCCCCCTGCCCCCCCCCCCCCCATTAGGCGGAGCCAGGGCAGATGGTAGGATGTTTGGCACAGAAAAGGGGTGTATCACAAGGAAGTGGCGGCGTGGCCACACAGTAGTACCCCTAATTCAAATTATGCCACACAGTAGCACAATCTTTATTACACTGTACGTATTGCCCCTATTTCATATTACAGCACAGAGTAGTGCCCCTTATGTTATGATGTTATCAATGCTGCATATACACATAATAATGCCCACAGTATCAGTGCCGCTTATACACATAATAATGCCCACAGAATCAGTGCCGCTTATAGACATAATAATGCCCACAGTATCAGTGCCGCTTATACACATAATAATGCCCACAGAATCAGTGCCGCTTATACACATAATAATGCCCACAGTATCAGTGCTGCTTATACACATAATAATGCCCACAGTATCAGTGCCGCTTATACACATAATAATGCCCACAGAATCAGTGCCGCTTATACACATAATAATGCCCACAGTATCAGTGCTGCTTATACACATAATAATGCCCACAGTATCAGTGCCGCTTATACACATAATAATGCCCACAGTATCAGTGCCGCTTATACACATAATAATGCCCACAGTATCAGTGCCGCTTATACACATAATAGTGCCCACAGTATCAGTGCCGCTTATACACATAATAATGCCCACAGAATCAGTGCCGCTTATACACATAATAATGCCCACAGAATCAGTGCCGCTTATACACATAATAATGCCAGCGGTATCAGTGCTGCTTATACACATAATAATGCCCACAGAATCAGTGCTGCTTATACACATAATAATGCCCACAGAATCAGTGCCGCTTATACACATAATAATGCCCACAGTCTCAGTGCTGCTTATACACATAATAATGCCCACAGTATCAGTGCTGCTTATACACATAATAATGCCCACAGAATCAGTGCCGCTTATACACATAATAATGCCCACAGTATCAGTGCTGCTTATACCCATAATAATGCCCACAGTATCAGTGCCGCTTATACACATAATAATGCCCACAGTATCAGTGCTGCTTATACACATAATAATGCCCACAGAATCAGTGCCGCTTATACACATAATAATGCCCACAAAATCAGTGCCGCTTATACACATAATAATGCCAACAGTATCAGTGCCACATACACATGCCCACAGTATCAGTTCCACTAATAAAAATGCCCGTAGTAGCAGTGGCGCTTATACACATGACCACATTATCAGTGCCTCTTATACACATAATAAATGGCGTACACTCTGAGTGCCCTGCACACACACTGCCCACACTCACACACACACAGAGTGCCTTCACTGCCTGGCTACTCTGGAGACTGCAGTGAGTGAGGCCACTCCACTCCAGTACACAATTCCACACAGTGACTGACTCACACTGTGTAATTAACATCGGTCCGGCGCTTGGGTGCTCTAAATGCTCCTCTGCGCTGCAGGATCCAGGAGAAAATGTTGACTTAATTGCACCATGTGATTCCCGCGACTGCTGCCATTGGAGGGGGACTGCATGGGGCGGGCTTCATTATTCTATGTAGCGGCGAGCCGGACACACTGTGGAACTGGAGGAGCGTGACGGAATGCAGCAGCTGCCTGTATTCCTAGGTTGTGGCCTTGTAAGGTGGGCGAGCGGAGGCGGTCCAATTACAAGTTATGGAATGTGGTTCTGCCCCATTCCATTTTAACCCCTGATGGGACCCCTGAATGGCTGTAGCTGGGCTGCTTCAGGGCATAAAAGTATAACACTTATTCTAGCACTGTATTGCACTGTCATTGATTTTATGGGTTTGGTATGGATTACCGGTGGGCGGGATGACAGCTGTCAAAATCCCGATAGTGGCACGCTGGTTTGGAGGTGTCCCACGCCTTAGACTTGAACCCTTAGAATACTGGCATATTTATAATGGGTGCAGTGTATGCGGTGCAAATGGGCCCCTGAGTCCAGAGGGGGCCCCCACCGCACACACTGCACCCATTTTTTAAATACTTACCCCTCCGGAGTCCCGTGCCGACATCAGCAGCGCTCTGGAATCACCATGAAAATAGCCCAGTGGCCATTTTCACAGTGTTCTGCGCATGTGCAGTAGAGTCTGAGCCCTCTAGTGCCCAGACTTTTAGCGCTGCCTGCAGAGAGGAGGGAGCAGCACACGGCCTCCTGCTCTCAGAAAGCGCCCCTGCCTTAGAATGTTAGGGACTTACCAGAGTAGGTTACCTGGACGTGGTGGGTAAACCCATAATCTTGGCCATGATTATGGTGAAAACCTCTATTTATTTATTGCAAAATGTATTACAGAATGTATTATCATTTTTATTCGTAATGCTTTAATAGTGCACCTGCATCTTTTTTTATCTTTGTGTATTTTCTTTTCTTACAGCATCGATGCATTTATATAAAAAATGATAAGAAACCTCCAGGAACCCAGGGTACTCAGCAGGTTTCTAGAGTATAAGGTAATTATTTGTTTCCATGATTAGTCTGAAACATTATACAGTATTTGATGACTATCTTAAGGCACTGGTTGTTCCTGCACAGAGATTACTTTAGAGGTACAAGTGTGAGCATGTGCCCCAATATGTGTGTGAGAGATGGGGGATGCACATAACTCCATTTTGTGGCCAGAAGTCTTTAGTTCTCCTTTAGGAGTGAATTGAGAGCCAATTGATAGAAATGGTTTACACTTTGTGGGATAATTTATCAACCTAAAAATGAGCTGCTGTTTCCACATGAATACTTTACAGCTTAGTAGCTCAGCTATTTAGCGCGAGTCTTGCAGAACTCTCCTGTGTGAAAGCCATGTATTCCTTTATATCGCTGTCCACATAGCCTGCTAGCTGACTGAGAGTCAGGTCGGATCTAAAGGGGGGGGGGGGGCGTGGTGCTTCAAAATGGGCAGCGTGAAGACTGTGATGTTGTAAATACTGGCATTATGAAGTTAGTGGCAGGGCCAGGCTACTGCAATTCAGAGCCAATCTCGTCATTGGCTGTCCGGACTGTCACTTGAACATCTGAAGGCCTGCTTTGGGAGACTTGCCTACTCTCCCAGACTTCTGGGAGCCTAAGATCCAGGAGTCTCTCAAACATTCCAGCAGTGTAAGCAAATAGTCCTGTGGTAATTCCAGTCTTCTACAATTATTTAACATGTTCTGGAAAGCTTAGCTCTTCTGAGCTTATCTGCAATAGCTAGGGACTGAAATAGACCTGTAGATGGCCTATTCATCAACACTGTGCAACTTTTAGTGTCCTAGTCAGCTAGACATTTGTAGGCCCAATAATAACGCATAGTATGGGATGCCATGTTCTATCAAAGGGTTTAAAAACACATATATGGGACTTTGACAGGGCAAATGGGCCTTGCAAGGGGATCAGCATGGGAAGACAGCAGGCGGGATCCCGGCATTAGAAATACCGACGTCAGGATCCCGATTGCGCATAAGTTGACAGGGGTGAGTAAGGGGTTCTATACCCTCTCCCCTACCCACCTAACCCTCCTTATCAACTGCCTAACCCTAACCCCCCCCCCCCCTTAGTGCCTAGCCCTAACCTTTCTCCCCGTCAGTGCCTAAACCTGACCTCCCATCCCTACTGCCTAAACCTAACCCTCACGGGCTGCAGTCTAACCCTAACCCTCGGAGGGGGGTGCCTAACCCCCCTCCCTGCACCCTAAGCCTCCCAGTGCGCTGCCTAACCCTAACCCTCCCCCCTGCAGCCTAAACCTAACCTCTCCCCCATGGCGGCTTACCTCCTCATTTGGCGTGGAGTGAGGATGTTTGACATTCCGGCTGTTGGGATTCCGGTGCCGGGATGTCTACTTATTTGTGATGCTGGTGTCGGCATTCCGAATAGTGTCGGGATTCCGGAGTCGGTAATCTGACTGCTGGGATCCTGACTGCATCCCTTTCAATAGCAATCCTTCTTGAATCTGTACCACCTGCTACTATGGTAGTACTGTAAATATTTATATTTGACTGGTTGCTAAAGGTTACAGCACGCTATCTCTCTTCATTGCTTTCTGTACCATATTAATTAATTAGCCCAGATGTATCAGTGGCAACAGCCTCTACATGGAGTACAGCAGTGACGGGCAACAAGAGGCTCTGGGGCTGCATGCTGCCCTCCAAGCCTTTATTTGGAACACCCATCTCCTCCTTGCTGTGGTGTTGTTACAGCTTGTAATGCTTGTTTAAAGGACCTCATGATATATTATTAAAGACCGGAGTCTTAAGGTGCCCATACACTAGGAAGAGGCTGCATGCGATACCCCTTCAACTTCCCGCCAGGCGCCGGCAGCTCCTGAACTCACGGGATCAATACCAAGTCACCTCACTCACAATGTGCTAACGTTTCATTGCATGCGATATAACGTTAAAGCACATCATAGCAAGCGACAGGGCCAGATCTTACCTGCTGCTTACGACCCCCGGGAGCACGCCTCAGAACGCAATCGTAAGTGGACCACACACGATGTGGTCCACTTACCCACGATACATCGGCCAGATGTGTTGATATCTTGCCCTAGTGTGTGCGCACCTTCTGTCTTTGATTACATTTATTTAATTATTTTCCTTTTTACTGAAAATAGAGTATTGTACAACTCATAGGTCAGAGCCCCCCCCCCTCCAAAAAAAAAGTGGCTCCCAAAGTGTATCAGGTTGCCTATCTCTGAAGTACAGAGAATGCTGAGAATTACTAATAGTTTTATTTAATTTTTTTCTATTTGCTTCTTTATTTTTGTAATAAATAATATTCTTAACATATTGAAAGATCACTATGAATGCAGAAGAAAAACTAAAATAATGTACTTTTTTTCTTTTTTTGTACATACAGAGTTCTGTGCATGAAAGGATTGGGGACAGGCGGTCCAACAACACCTGGACATAGCAGTTATTATATATTATTATTTACAATTTTTTTTTATAGTTACTTTTTAGTTTTTAATATTAAATAAGTTTCCGTTTATATTGCCTGTGTGTCTTTCTTCATAAGTGACTTTTTGTTTGTCCTGTTTATTTCTAAAATACTATTTCTACCCTGTGTGCAATCCTTAAACAAAAACATCTGCAGATGTGCAGCACATTCAGTAATGTGCAAGTGTGTCTATCCAGGGACAGATTAACAGTGGGGTGGATGGAGCTCCAGCTCCAGGCCTTCACATAACCCCATCACCATGACAGCATAATGAAGATCAGCCGCCCAGCTTGCCACACCGTTTGCCATTAATCACGAGTATTAAACTTTGTATAGTCAAAAAATTGTGGATTATACTGGAGTATAACACCTGACAGCACACCACTTCTTCCAAGGTATGCACCAATAATATTTAGCCTTTAAGGCTGCTCAGACCCCTATAATTACATTAGATTGCTCCCATTCCCTAGATCACAGGTACTCAAACTCGGTCCTCAGGACCCACATGGTGCATGTTTTGCAGGTCTCCTCACAGAATCACAAGTTAAATAATTACCTCCACCTGTGGACCTTTTAAAATGTGTCAGTGAGTAATTAATACACCTGTGCACCTGCTGAGTTACCTGCAAAACATGAACTGTGTGGGGTCCTGAGAACCACTGCCCTAGATTACACTTCACACCATTTATCAGTATTACACAAATAACTTTACTCCATATCAGTCATATAGCTGCATTCACCACTTTTTCTTTTTTTGTCTTGATACATAGATCCATTAGGTTCTTGGCGCCATAAACTTGTCCCGTTTGAAAAACATTATTTTCACATCCTCAACCTTCAGCAGTGGTGGAGCAATAGAGGTTTACCTGCACTGATAAGCCTAAACTGCAGCCCCTCCTATATGTGCTTTGAGTTCTATATACAGTAACACCTCTCCTAGTTATTTGATGGTAGAGTGTTAAAGTAAATGGGAGTCCTGCTCAGTTTCCACTACTTTTATAATTTTATTTTGTACTTAAACTCATATTTACAGTAGTTAACGAAGGTTGTGGAACTATCGAGAGCGGCTCTCGGAGAGATTATTTCCTATCTCTTTAGATGTGGAGGAGATTAGAATGGAAGAGTAATGCAGGGCAGTGAACAGCTCCACAAGTTCATACCGTTAGTTGCACTTTGCAGGCTGTACTGACAAACTAATGAATGTTGAGCAGAAACCATGCTTATGTGATTTACTGTAGATGCAAAGTTGGTAAATACACTGAATTATATAGGACCCTTTGTGTCAACCTCTCATATATCTCACCTTGTCATCCATATATCTTCTATAGGTCTGCTTGTCAGTATTTTCTCAGTATGTCATCAGTAGATATGAGCAACACTGTCAAAACTGTACAGTTAGTTGTTTGTTCATTTTGTTCTAAATTTAACAGTGAAATTTTGCATGTTTTGTCATCTTAATTTGCCCTTGAGCCTTCGTATCCCTACCCCAACATCAACATCCATTATCCTCACCTCAACATCCATTATCACCTCACTCTGGCCCTCATTCCGAGTTGATCGGTCGCAAGGCGAATTTAGCAGAGTTACACACGCTAAGCCTACGCCTACTGGGAGTGTATCTTAGCTTCTTAAAATTGCGACCGATGTATTCGCAATATTGCGATTACAAACTACTTAGCAGTTTCAGAGTAGCTTCAGACTTACTCGGCATCTGCGATCAGTTCAGTGCTTGTCGTTCCTGGTTTGACGTCACAAACACACCCAGCGTTCGCTCAGACACTCCCCCGTTTCTCCAGCCACTCCTGCGTTTTTTCCGGAAACGGTAGCGTTTTCATCCACACGCCCATAAAACACCGTGTTTCCGCCCAGTAACACCCATTTCCTGTCAATCACATTACGATCGCCGGAGCGATGAAAAAGCCGTGAGTAAAAATACTATCTTCATTGTTAAATTACTTGGCGCAGTCGCAGTGCGAATATTGCGCATGCGTACTAAGCGGGTTTTCATTGCGATGCGATGAAAAATACCGAGCGAACGACTCGGAATGAGGGCCTCTGTTCATAGGTCCTGATTCAACTTCAGTAGCAGTTTTGCTAAAACAGCTACAATTATCTGGGCAATCTGCTGATATTGGCCCTCATTCCGAGTTGTTCGCACGCAAGGCGATTTTAGCAGAGTTACACACGCTAAGCCGCCGCCTACTGGGAGTGAATCTAAACATCTTAAATGTGCGACCGATGTATGCGCATTATTGCGATCACAAACGAGTTAGCAGTTTTAGAGTAGCTTCAGACTTACTCTGCCTGTGCGATCAGTTCAGTGCTTTTCGGTCCCGGCTGACGTCATAAACACACCCAGCGTTCGCCCAAGCACTCCCACCGTTTCTCCAGACACGCCTGCGTTTTTTCCGGAAACGGTAGCGTTTCCAACCACACGCCCCTAAAACGCCGTACATCCGCCCAGTAACACCCATTTCCTGTCAATCACAATGCGTTCTCCGGAGCGACGAAAAAGCCGTGAGTAAAAAAACTTTCTTCATAGTAAAGTTACTTGGCGCATGCGCAGTGCGAACATTACGCATGCGCACTAAGAGAATTCTCACTGCGATGCGATGAAAATCTCCGAGCGAACAACTCGGAATGAGGGCCATTAGACGGGTCACCCACATAATTGTAGAGTGTATACCCTGCATAAGGAAGAGTCACAGGGGGTAATTCAGTCCTGATCGCTCGCTAGCTGTTTTTTGCAGTCCTGCATTCACATAGTCGCCACCCACTGGGGAGTGTATTTAAGCTGTGCAAGTGTGCGATCGCATGTGCAGCCGAGCGGTACAAAATGATTTTGTGCAGTTTCTGAGTAGCCCAGGACTTACTCAGCCGCTGCGATCACTTCAGCCTGTCCGGGACTGGAATTCACGTCAGACACCCGCCCTGTAAACGCTTGGCAACGCGGCAACGCCTGCTTTTTTCCAACCACTCCCAGAAAACGGTCAGTTGACACCCACAAATGCCTTCTTCCTGTCAATCACCTTGCGCTCGCCCGTGCGAAAGGATTCTTCGCACAAACCCATCGCAGAGCAACGAACCGCTTTGTACCTGTGCAACGCGCCTGCACATTGCAGTGCATACGCATGAGCAGTTCTGACCTGATCGCAGCGCTGCTAAAAACGCCAATGAGCGATAAGGTCTGAATCACCCCCACAGTCTTCCTTGTCACCTTGGGTTAAGCAACAATAAAGTACACTGATACAGTGCTTTCTTTTCAGTGGTGGTTTAAGAGAGTGGGGGCCCATGGCGGGTACTTTGTGGTACCCCACTCTCTCATTAGAACATGCACTGAGTAGACTATGGCACTGTACCTGTGGGGAAATGGAACAGAGATGCAGCCCCTCTTGGACCCAGGGTCCCATGTGCACCGCACTACCTGCACTCATTATAGATTCGCCCATTAATTTATTTGGTTAGAATAATTTTTGCTTAACCTGTCATATGCACTGTGACTTATGTAAGGAATACTGATTTTGTCACGTATAAATGCAGGACCCCTAGATCTAGGTGACCAGTAATCAGTTATAGAGGGTATCTCAGGACATATTTATTTAAATAAAGGAGTTTTACACAGTGTTACTTTCTTCATTACACACTATACTGTACATGTGAACTACAGGCCACAGCGGGGCATGGATGACAGGTTAGGGTGGGGCTTGTAGTTAGGCATGATTGAACTTGCTGAGATAATTTTTAAACATGTTATTACACACACCCACTAACGGGTTTTGGGAAGAGCCCTAGTGTTTTCAGCACACTGCTGTTTTTTTTCTAAGGGGGAAACCATATGGCATGTCGGATTCTCCCATCTGAAAGTGTTTGGGCTGGCTGACATTATGGCAGGGTGTCGCCACGTTACAGTCTTTCCTTCATAGCCATGTGCTGGTGGCGGCCTTTTATTGGGAACCCCACGTGGCAGCCGGTAAGGGTTTTTACCAAGGGTATTACCAAAACACAAATTAACGATGAATATGAATCACTAATAATGTATATTGAAAATTAAGTTCCTAGCAGTAGAGGGAACACTTATCTTAATTGTATGTATGTAAATGTTAGAAGACTTACAAGGAATAAGGGGGAACTGAAAGTCCTTGCAGCAAACAGTATGATATTATAGGCATTACTGAAACTTGGTGGGACGAAACTCATGATTGGACAGTTAATCTGGAGGGTTGTACACTGTTCAGGAAAGACAGATTAAATAAACGGGGTGGAGAAGTATGTCTTTATAAAACCTTTTTTAAAACTTGATATAAATGAAGACATTCGCAATGGGACTGTAAAGACTGTGAAGACTCTTGTGTAGAAATTGCATGCGGGAGGAAGGGGACTAAAAATATATTTATAGGGTTATGCTACAAGCCGCCTGATATTAATGTGTCTGATTAGAAATTGTTACTGAAGCAAATCGAAAAAGTGGCAGGATTAGGAGACGTAATAGTGTTGGGAGAATTTAACTATCCAGAGATAAATTGGGCTAATGATTCATGTGACACTGGTAGGGGTAATAGGTTTTTAAACACACTAAACAATCACTACTTACCTTAACTAATGAGGAACCAACTAGGCACAATGCAATCTTAGACCTGGCATTAACAAACAATGGGGATTTGATATAAAATATTATAGTAGGGGAGCCCATGGGAAACAGTGACCACAACATGGTCACATTCAATATCAGTTTTCACAAGCAGCCTTATATAGGCTCAACTAAGGCTCTAAACTTTAGCAAAGACAACTTTGACATGATGACGGAAGTGACTGGGAAATTTTGTTTCAAGGCAAAAATACTACAGAGAAATTGGAGGTATTAAAAATGTTGCTCACTATTTATACTCGTAAATTCATTCCCATGGGTAGCAAATATAGGAGTAATAATTCCAAACCAATGTGGCTTAACAAAAAAATTAAGGAACTAATGGGCAAAAAGAGGCGAGCATTCAACAAGTATAAATTGGACGGGAAGTTGGAGTCATTCCAGTACTATAAGGATTGTAACAAAATATGCAAAAAGAAATCAGAGTGTCTAAAATAGACATGGAAAAGCTAATAGCAAAGGAAAGTAAATCAAACCTTAAATTTTTTTTTAAATACATAAACAGCAAAAGATTAAAGAGAGTATAGGCCTTTTAAAAGGCAATTTGGGCGTCCTAAACAAAGATGACAATGACATTGCGGAAAAAGTAAATAGGTTTTTATCATCTGTATTCACAAGAGAGGACCAGATGGCGAGATTGACGCATAACTTCAGCAATGATAATGTCCCACTGCTTAATGCTTATTTAAGTGAGGAAGTAGTCTGTGACCGATTAAAAAATTAAGATTAATAAGTCACCTGGTCCCAACGGAATTTACCCAAGGGTTCTCATGGAGCTACACTCCGAATTAGCAAGACCCATATATTTGATTTTCAATGACTCACTTACATTAGGCATGGCCCCCAAAGACTGGCGTATTGCGGAAGGTAAGCTTGGTTCTAATGAGTTGTATGTCATAGATGGTGATGTCACAGTGCCTTGAATTGAAGAAAGTGTGAAAGAAACCTTTATGGGAACATAGGGTTATTAACAAAGGTCAGTCGTTGGTGATACTACGAGTGAACGACTAAATCCGGAGATTCCCTCATAAATATTGTTGTACTCTGCTTCCTTTTGAGGGTTCTCAGACATAAGGATTCCAGATCTATATAGCAGTGCTTGGAGATCGCCCATCAGTGTATTATTGTATTGAAGTAGTGCCGATATTTAAGAAGGGAAGTAAATCTGAACTGGGTAATTATATACCAGCAAGTCTTACATCTATAGTGGGTTAAGTACTGGAAGGTATTTTAAGGAATAGCATACAGGATTTCCTTGAAACCAATAAGGTTATTAATAGGAACCAACATGGATTTGTGAAGGATAGATCATGTCAAACTAACTTAACAGGTTTTTACGAAACAGTTAAGTGTGCACCTAGATCAGGGTAAAGATTTGGATGTTATCTTTTTAGACTTTGCTAAAGCTTTCGAGACAGTACCTCACATAAGACTTATCTACAAATTACGAGAACTTGGGCTAGGGAGCACAATATGTACTTGGGTTAGAAATTGGTTGGATAAACGGGAGCAGCAAGTGATGGTAAATGGAACGTTTTCGAATTGGACTGAAGTACTTAGTGGTGTGCCACAAGGGTCTGTACTTGGACAACTATTGTTCAATATTTTCATAAATGATCTAGAAGTAGGTCTAGAGAGCACAGTGTCAATTTTGCAAATGATACCAAACTGTGTAAGGTTATAAATTCGGAGGTGGATGCTGAGTCTCATGGGCAGCAAATTGGAGAATGAGGTTCAATATAGACAAAGGTAATGCACTTTGGTAGCAAGAACAATACTACCTACATACTAAATGGGGAAAACTAGGGGGTTCTGTACCGGAAAAAGATTTAGGTGTTCACATAGATAACAAACTTAGCAGTAGTACCCAAAGTAGGAATGCAGCAAAAAAGGCAAACAATGTATTAGCAGGGCTGTCTTAACAACAGTGTAGGCCCCTGGGCAAAGCAATGCACTGGGGCCCCTACCCGTCCTCCAGCGGTAGGGGTAAGGGGTGCTATCAGTGGCATCTTTGATGTCCCACAGGTGGTAGGAGTTGTTCCATCTTCCACTCAACATGCAGAACCTGGAGCAGTAATTTCTGCTAATTACTCCTTTACTGCAGAGATGGTGGAAGATGGGGCGGGAGGCGGAACACTAAACTGTAGAAGGGGGCATTGAGCCGAATGAAGGGGACCAAGTACATGACTTCCAGGGTTATAGGGGGTGTTTAATACACAGGGGAGTGGTGGATAGTGGAGTGGGCTCAATATTCATAATTTTACAATGGGAGGGCAGCTTGCTTGACTGCAGATATCTCCAGTTCCTGGAAATAGATATCTTAGCTTTCTATGGGAAAAACACTAGAGTGCCACCTTTCAGGAGGTACTGAGGACTTGGGGATCAGAGTTCAGCAGGCAGAGCAATCCAACGAAAATATAAAACTGCATACCAGGTGTGTGGAGCTGGAGCAGGGACCAGCTGCTTGAAAGCTGATATCTCTTATTCTGGGAATAGTAGAGACAAGCTGCCAAAGTCCACCAAAAGGGGAGAGTCCCAGCTTTTATAGTATACCCTCAGAAAAACTCTAAGTCAGACAGAACCCAAGATATCTGGCTGGGAAGAGCAATTAACAGGCTCAGATGGGGACCACTGCTTAGAAGTCGGCTATCTCTGGTTCCCCAGGCCGATTTAAAAAAATCTGGTACCCCTGGAAAGAGGAGACTGTCAGCTAGTAGCCTAGGGCCCTTAGACTCCTGGGGCCCTTGGGAAAGGGCCAATTGAGCACATACAAAAAGACAGCCCTGGGCATTAGCATGCATAAAGCAGGGAATTGATGCAAGAGTACCCCCATTATATAAATCACTAGTGATGCCACATCTCGAATACTGTTCACAATTATGGGCACTATACTACAAAAAGGATATCCAGGAACTAGAAAAGGTTCAGAGACGGGTGACCAAATTGATTCAGGGGATGTATACGCTAGAATACGAGGAAAGGCTTGCTTTGCAATGCATGTTTACACTGGAAAAAATTAGATTAAGAGGAGACATGATTAACATTTACAAATATATAAGGGGTCAATACACAGAGCAAGCGGGGGATTTGTTTTTGGTAAGTTCATCACACATGGACACACGCTTAGGTTGGAGGAGAGGAGATTTTGCACACAAAAACAGAAAGGTTTCTTCACAGTAAGGACAACTCATTCATTACTTTTAAGAATGGGCTAGATAAATCCCTAATGGTGGGTTATGGTGAGTAAATCATGCACTATAATAATTAAAAAAGGGAGAATTGCTGAGTTTGGTTTTGACAGCAATTTGCATTGAGTTTGAACCCCAGAATGTTTTACGTTGGATATAGGTAGGAGTATTTTCCTTTACAAGTTTTTATTTTTTGTACCACATAAACTATTATGAGATCTCTAAGGACTACCTTCAAGGTCTCTCAGAACAAGGCTGGGGTATCCCATAGTTTGATATTATTGTCAGCATAGTCTAACCATTCATGTTTGAGATACAACTGAAATTTTTACATTTTGTGATAGTTAAGAAGTGCCAAAGGCAGCCTATTAATGTTGGATCCCTCCTGGACACATAAAGCAGGATGAGTGCGTGATCTAAACATTTAATTTTTATATAAAATTATAGTATGCAAAGAATAAATGCTCAGTGGGCATGATTCTGTGCTGCATGCAACTCATCATCTTTAGCACATTGCGCGTGCATTTAGCACTCTGATTTTTGGATAATCCCAGCCATCCACCAATCAGCATGCTGACAGCCATTCACTATCTGGATGCAGGTTGGGAGGCCTCACTGCTCTGATTGTGTGATCACTACCCACCTGTGATGTTAGTGTATTAGAATGCTTAATATTTGTAGATGATCCCTTACTGATGTGTGTGGGCCTGGGTCTTCAGTGATGGTCCCTGGGACCAGGGGGATGCTGGGAAGTGGGTGGTCCAGTGTGCAGTGTGTCTGGAGTTGGTGATGGAATAAAAACAGCACAGCAGTGAACTCACATGTCTCTGTGTCCTGATGACTGGATTTACAAACATATGAACAAAACATAGTGTCAGAAGAAGTTTAACTTGGACTGCTAGTGCTCTCAGAGTGTGAAAGAATCTTGCAGAAGTCTGTAAGGCTGTGATACTCAGTGTCTGCAAAGCCTGCCGTGTGCTCCTCTCTTCAAACAGTGAGTAACCATGGATAAACTGGCTCCTCCAACTGGCATGCTGCTGTCTGGTAAGTTGTCTGAAAACTGGAAAAGATTTAAGCAAAGGTTTAATATATATCTTGCTGCATGTGGAGCTGATACAGAGGCTGACAAAACTAAGGCATCCATTTTCCTCCATGTGATAGGAGAGGATGTGCTGAACATTTATAATAGTTTTCAGTTTGCTGAGGGGCAGAATATGGTGCTATCTTCTATAATGCAAAAGTTTGAAGATTATTTTGTGCCAAGGAAAAATGTGACATATGAAAGATATGTTTTTCATATGTGATCAGAAGTCTGGAGGTGGATTTGATCAGTATGTTACAGAGCTGAAATCACTCAGTAAAACCTGTGAGTTTGGTGATTTACAGGATTCACTGATTAGAGATCGTATTGTCTGTGGAATACCTGATAATGGACTCAGAGAGAGATTGCTGAGAGAGCAAGACCTAACACTAGAAAAGGCAGTGACTATGTGCAGATCTGCAGAAATAACTAGATTTCAAGCCAAAAAGTTACACAAGGAAGCTGATGTAGTGCAGAAAACAGAGCCAAGCAAACCTGTAGTACAGAAAACAGAGCCAAGCAAACCTCCATTCTCAAGAATGAAGCAGTCTAAGCCACAGTCTAATAAGGAAATGTGTAGTAGATGTGGAAATGCTCACAATTCTAAAATGTGCCCGGCTTATGGTAAAACCTGCATGAAATGTGGTAGACTTAATCACTTTGCCAAATGCTGTAAAATTAAAAGTGGAACAACCAATGTGCATGCTGTTAAACAAACAGAGGAATTCTTTGTGGATTGCATTGAACTTTGCAGTGCAGATAAGAAAGAATGGATTGTCCCTTTAACTGTGAATGAGATTGTCATTCCCTTTAAGCTTGATACTGGCGTGCAGGTGAATTTAATATCGTTTCAAGACTATAAGACTTTTAGAGTAAAACCTAAAATTCATCCAGCCAAAGTGAAAGTTACAGGGTACACTTGGGAGGAAATTCCTGTGAAAGGTACATGCTTAGTGACACTGAAATATAAGGGACAACAGTTTAAAACATCTCTACTGATTGTGGATAAAAATGTGCAACCGATTCTAGGATTAAGTTCCTGTGAGAAACTAAGCTTGCTAAAGAAAGTTTTTATGGTGACATCACAAGTAGAAGATGACTGCAAATCGATGTTTACAGAATACAAAGACTTGTTTGAGGGTCTAGGTTGTTTGCCTGGAGAGCATAAAATAAATATAGACACGCAAGTTTCTTCAGTGATACACCCCTGTAGAAAAGTGCCGTTTGCGCTGAGAGAAAAACTGAAACGAGTTAAATCGCATGGAAGCCTTGGGTGTGATACAGAAAGTTGATGAGCCTACTGAATGGGTAAGCTCCTTAGTAATTGTTGAAAAGAAAAATGGACAACTCAGAATATGTCTAGACCCCAGAGATTTAAACAAAGCTATTAAACGAGAACATTTCAAACTACCAACCAGAGATGAAATCATGTCGCAATTTGCGGGAGCAAAATGGTTCAGTAAATTGGACTCGTCTTCAGGATTCTGGCAAATGAAGCTAGATGAGGCCAGCTCAAAGCTTTGTACATTTAATACACCAGAAGGTAGATACAGATTTCTTCGACTACCATATGGAATATTGTCTGCTCCAGAAGTATATCACAAAAAGATACACATGATTTTTGAACATATTCCAGGTGTTGAAACAATGATGGATGACATTATTGTCTGGGGATCTACAAAGGAAGAACATGATTCTAGATTGAGACAAGTAATGGAACTTGTCAAGAAAGTGAATCTAAAGCTAAACAAGGACAAATGTGAATTTTGCGTGAATACACTTACCTTTATGGGCGACGTGGTCTTGGATCAAGGTGTAAAACCAGACCCAAGGAAAATATCAGCCATAGTGAACATGGAACGTCCTAACAACAAAGACGATGTCAGAAGATTCCTAGGAATGATTACTTACTTAGGAAAGTTTATTTCTCAACTCTCAGAACGAACAGCCTCTCTTAGATGGTTGTTGGACAAAGATAACGAGTGGATGTGGTCACATGAACAAGAAGAAAGTTGGCAAAACTTGAAACAGATCATTACAGAGCAACCAGTGCTAAAATTCTTTGATCCTGTGAAAAGAATAAGAATTTCAGCAGATGCTTCGCAATTTGGCCTAGGCTCAGTGCTGTTACAAGAACATGATGATGCATGGCAACCAGTAATCTGTGCATCAAGAGCACTGACAAGTGCTGAAACAAGGTATGCTCATATAGAAAAAGAACTTCTAGCGATCACATATGCATGTGAGCGATTTCATCAGTTTGTGTATGGTCAAACATTTACAGTGGAAACTGACCACAAGCCATTGGTAGCTATCATGACTAAATCATTACATGACTGTCCCATGAGAATTCAACGAATGCTTATCAGACTACAGAAATATGATGTACACTTGCTGTACTGTCTCGGCAAATACATGTACATTGCTGATACACTTTCTCGTGCTGTGGACAAAAGTGAAGGTTCCAAAAGTCTGATGGATGAAGAGATAGAAGCCTATGTTAATTTGATCGTAGCTTCTCTACCAGTGTCTCTTGCAAGACAAGAACAGATTAGGAAAGAAACTGAGACAGATGACACAATGAAAGTGTTGAAAGATATCATTGAAAGGTTGGCCAGCAGAAAAACATGCGTGCCCGCTGTCTATCTATGATTATTGGATGTACCGCAGTGACCTTACAGTTGTCAATGGTATTATTTACAAAGGAAATAGGTTTGTCATACCTGCACGACTAAGAAAAACTATGCTGTGCAAGATACATGAAGGCCACTTAGGAGAAGAAAAATGTAAGCGGAGAGCGAGTGAAGTTATGTATTGGTCAAGAATGAACCAAGACATAGCACAGACTACAGCTACATGTGATTTATGTTTTACGTATAGACCGAAACAACAAGTTGAGCCACTGAGTCCTCACGCAGTGCCAGAGAGACCATACCAGAAAGTTGGCGCAGATTTGTCTGATTGTAATGGGAAAACGTACATTGTTGTTACTGATTATTACTCTAACTACCCTGAGGTGAAAACACTACATACAACTACTAGTAAAGCCATAATCAATTGCATGAAGTCAATCTTTGCAAGGCATGGTGTTCCTATGGAAGTGTTCACTGACAATGGTCCTCAGTTTTCCAGTGCTGAATTTAGACAATTTGCTGATGAGTGGGAATTTGTCCATACTACGTCAAGTCCCCACTACCCACGCTCAAATGGGTTGGTGGAAAGTTCAGTAAAAACTGTAAAGAGTCTCATGAAAAAAGCTCAAGAAGGTAAAGAAGATTTCTACAAAAGTCTCAAAAGCTGATGGGAAGGAGGATTAGAGCAAATCTCCCGATACATGATGAACTGCTTAATACACATAACTCAGTGTTGGTCAGACTGAGTAAGGAACGTCAACAGGCGAAACAGAAACTGTTCCAGGACAGGCGAACAAAAAGCTTATCTGATCTAAAATCGGGTGACCAAGTCCGTCTCAGAGATCACTAGAAAGGTATTTGGGTGCAGAAAGGTATTGTGCAAGCACAAGTAGCACCAAGATCTTATACTATACGTACAGAGCATGGAACGGAAGTAAGAAGAAATCGGGTGGATTTAAGATCTCAACCTAACCATAATGAAGACAACATGACTGAAGAATACCCTTCATCTGACATGTATGATGATCCTCATAATGGTGAACAAACCACGATTCTAGAAAGGTCCAACATGGTAGATGAAACAAAGACTGTGTATGAAAGACCCAAAAGGGAAATATGCAGACCTGAGAGACTCATTGAAACGTGTTAGATGATGTTCTCAATATGATGTTGTTAATTGTTGCATTGAAGCGTACAGGGCTTATCTTTAAAGAAAGGAGGATGTGATGCTAGTGTATTAGAATGCTTAATATTCGTAGACGCTCCCTTACTGATGTGTGTGGGTCTGGGTCTTCAGTGATGGTCCCTGGGACCAGGGGGATGCTGGGAAGTAGGTGGTCCAGTGTGCAGTGTGTCTGGAGTTGGTGACGGAATAAAAACAGCACAGCAGTGAACTCACATGTCTCTGTGTCCTGATGACTGGGTTTACAAACATATGAACAAAACACCACCCCTACTGGAAGGCCCCTAGAATTGTGGCGCCCTTGGGCAACTGCCCAGTGTGCATATACGCTAAGATAGCTCTACGTGTCCCAAGAACTTTAGTCAGAGATTACAGTTCACAACCTGTCAGTCAGATTGTTTGTCTACACAGGAAAAGCATTCTGTGAGCGTGTAGTCAGAGTTGTGACCTATTCTGAGTGTATGCAGAGTGCATACTGTTTTCATTTGCATCTTCTGCACCAAGCATGGGGTTAATGTAAGTACTGTTACTAGTAATCATGGCTGTTGTCATGGCCAGAGGGCTGGGGGTGGTGCGGTCACATAGATGCATCTGTATTAGCGTACAGGTGGATATTCACATAGGACTTTTGATTAATGAGGCACCCAAAATTGTGACTGCATTATGAATGACCCAGAATAAGACTAAATAATAATAAAACTCCTGCAATAAGATTTCTACTGTATAAAGGGACACAGAGGCAGGGCCATACAGAGATTGTCTGGGACCGCTAAAGTCCGGGGGGTGGGGCTAATCACAGAGGTGTGATCATGCCCCCTTTTATAACAAAATGCAGAAGAAAAAATACTGTTTGTTCACTGAATGGGGGAGGGTGCTTTTAGGAAGGTAAAGTAACCACTTCCCCAGAACCCCCCATACCCCCCTTTGCACCACTGCACACAGGTGTTGATTTATGTGACCTTGCTTGTACCACTGGCTTGATTGCTACTGGAGAAAATGGAAAATAGATCCATCCTGACATTTTGCACAGCACAGGTGATACTGGTGAGTAGGTCACAACCCCCCCCTCCTTCCCGCATCTCAAACACTGACAATCCTGAGTAAAAGGGACTTTTCCCATTCGTGGGTGTCTACAACACCCATAGAGTGGGAATAGGATCTGCAGGCAAGCCCACAGCGTGGTGAGCACAGCGAGCCTGCAAGGGGCCTCATTGTGCTTGACACTCCCCCCCCCCCCTCCCTCCCCGCTGGCATTCTGCAGACGGTATCCCGGTGTCGGGATGCTGACTACTGGGATCCCGGCTGCCAGTACCATATACCTAACCCATTTAAAACATATTACAATTGTCTCTCTAAAAAAAAAAAAAAAATGTATATAATCAGTCTGGTAAATTATATGTTAATTAATAATAAATATACATATACATGAAAAAGACAATAATAGGATTTTAATACCTACCGGTAAATCCTTTTCTCCTAGTCCGTAGAGGATGCTGGGCGCCCATCCCAGTGTGGACTGTTACTGGCAGTTGTATTATTACTGGTTTTCTATTACGTCCTAGAGGATGCTGGGGACTCCAAAAGGACCATGGGGTCTATACCAAAGCTCCAGAACGGGCGGGAGAGTGCGGACGACTCTGCAGCACCGATTGAGCAAACATGAGGTCCTCATCAACCAGGGTATCAAACGTGTAAAATTTAGCAAAGGTGTTTGAACCCGACCACGTAGCTGCTCGGCAAAGCTGAACTGCCGAGACCCCTCGGGGAGCCGCCCAAGATGAGCCCACTTTTCTGGTAGAATGGGCCTTTACTGACTTCGGCAACGGTAGCCCAGCCAAAGAATGAGCCTGCTGAATCGTATTACAAATCCAGCGAGCAATAGTTTGCTTAGAATCAGGATTTCCAAACTTGTTGGAAGCATACAGGACAAACAAAGCCTCTGTTTTCCTGGTAAGAGCCGTTCTGGCGATGTAAATTTTCAAAGCTCTTACAACATCAAGAGACTTTGGAACCGCCACAGCATCCGTAGCCACAGGTACCACAATAGGTTGGTTAATGTGAAACGAAGATAGCACCTTCGGCAGAAATTGTTGACGAGTCCTCAATTCCGCTCTATCCGAATGGAAGATCAAATAAGGGCTCTTGTGAGACAAGGCCGCCAACTCTGACACTCGCCTGGCAGACGCCAGAGCCAAAAGCATGACCACTTTCCAAGTGAGAAACTTTAACTCAACCTTACGCAAAGGTTCAAACCAGTGAGACATAAGGAACTGCAAGACCACTTCAAGATCCCACGGCGCCACCGGCAGCACAAATGGAGGATGGATATGCAGTACTCCCTTCACAAAAGTCTGAACCTCTGGAAGGACAGCCAATTCTTTCTGAAAGAAAATAGATAAAGCCGAAATCTGCACTTTGATGGAACCCAATTTCAGGCCTGCATCGACGCCTGCCTGCAAAAAATAAGATTTTAAACCTACCGGTAAATCTTTTTCTCCTAGTCCATAGAGGATGCTGTGGACTCCGTAAGGACCATGGGGTATAGACGGGCTCTGCAGGAGACATGGGCACCTATAAAGAACTTTTAGTATGGGTGTGCACCTCAGTTAGAGAACTGTGCCCAGAGGAGATGGACAATACGAGGAAAGGATTTTGTTAATCTAAGGACAAGATTCATACCAGCCCACACCAATCATACCATATAACTGGAATACCCAAAACCAGTTAACAGTATGAACAAACAACAGCATCGGTCCAAGACCGATTCCAACTGTAACATATCCCTTATGTAAGCAATAACTATATACAAGTCTTGCAGATTTTCCGCACTGGGACGGGCGCCCAGCATCCTCTACGGACTAGGAGAAAAAGATTTACCGGTAGGTTTAAAATCTTATTTTCTCTTACGTCCTAGAGGATGCTGGGGACTCCGTAAGGACCATGGGGTTTATACCAAAGCTCCCAATCGGGCGGGAGAGTGCGGATGACTCTGTAGCACCGACTGAGCAAATGCTAGGTCCTCATCAGCCAGGGTATCAAACTTGTAGAATTTAGCAAAAGTGTTTGAACCCGACCAAGTCGCCGCTCGGCAAAGCTGTAATGCCGAGACTCCTCGGGCAGCTGCCCAAGAAGAGCCCACCTTCCTAGTGGAATGGGCCTTTACTGAATGTGGTAACGGCAATCCAGCCGTAACATAAGCCTGCTGAATCGTGTTACAGATCCAGCGAGCAATAGTCTGCTTTGAAGCAGGCGCGCCAATCTTGTTGGCTGCATACAGGACAAACAGCCTCTGTTTTCCTAATTCTAGCCGTCCTGGCTACATAAATCTTTAAGGCCCTGACTACATCCAAGGACATGGAATCCTCCAAGTCACTCGTAGCCACAGGCACCACGATAGGTTGGTTCATATGAAATGAAGACACCACCTTAGGTAAAAATTGAGGACGAGTCCTCAATTCTGCTCTATCCACATGAAAAATCAAGTAGGGGCTCTTGTGAGACAATGCCGCCAATTCAGACACCCGCCTTGCCGAAGCTAAGGCCAATAACATGACCACCTTCCAGGTGAGAAATTTCAACTCAACCGTTTTAAGGGGTTCAAACCAGTGTGACTTAAGGAACTGTAACACCACGTTCAGGTCCCATGGCGCCACTGGGGCCACAAAAGGAGGCTGGATGTGTAGCACTCCCTTCACAAACGTCTGGACTTCTGGAAGAGAAGCCAATTCCTTCTGAAAGAATATCGATAAGGCCGAAATCTGTACCTTAATAGAGCCTAACTTCAGGCCCATATCCACTCCTGTCTGTAGAAAGTGGAGAAAACGGCCCAGGTGGAAATCTTCTGTAGGAGCATTCTTGGCTTCACACCAAGATACATACTTCCTCCAGATACGGTGATAATGTTTCGCCGTCACCTCCTTCCTGTCACAACTGAGGGCCTGAGCTGACGGGAGGCAGCCTCAGTTGTAGGGGCTGAGATGTACCGGAACCTGGGAGGTTGTATCAGAACCCTGGACATGTAAGTAACATGATGAATAACTGCCCGAAGGCGTGACCACGACAACTTGAATAAAAGTCAATGATGTTTATTTATGACAACTCCGCAACACAGCAGCAGTAAAAGGAAACATAAAAGTCAACAGAGGATAAATACAATTCCTGGGTACTACAGGGTGGCAAGGGCCACAGGCACTGGTAGTGTGAGATAGTTCTTATAATCTTCTAGTTGGAAAGTCCTTACCAGGCCTGACTGTAGCAATGGAGAGAACCCAGGATCGTACCAGCTGGTGTTCCAGGAAAGGCTGGGCTGCTGAAGATAAAACGGCTGCTGTGGATACTGGCTGGAACCAGACTGTTGTTGGTACGGAGTGGATACTGGCTGGAACCAGTTAAATAATAAACGAACTTGAGAGCGATGAAATAATAATGAAGTTTGGAGTTTGAGAGCGGTGAAATTATAATGCCGGTGATAAATGACAAACTGCAGAAAAGGGGTACCGGCACTTTAAGGAGAGCTGACCTCTGCTGGAAGCTGGATGCTGAAAGCAGGTAGATCTGTAGCTGGAAGCTGGTGAATCCAAATGGATCGGAGAGTCAGGCTACACCGCAGATGGAATGCTGGTGCGGGTCTCTGTAGTGGAAGGATTGACACAGGAGCTGGAACCTGGAAGACAATCACAGGAAAGAGACAAACTGGAACTAGGTTTGACAACCAAAGCACTGACGCCTTCCTTGCTCAGGCACAGCATATTTATACCTGCAGCAAGGAAGGGGTTGGCTAGGCAATTATGCAAATCAACAATACAGACAGCAGATTGGTGGAAATGATCAGATGACAAAATCCAAGATGGCTGCGCCCATGCAGACACTTGGAGGGAAGTTTGGTTTGTAATCCATGTGAGAATTGAAGCAGCAATGGCGGCGCCGGCCACAGGAGACAGGAGACGCCAGACTGATGAATTCACATCCAAACCACGCGGGCACAGCGGAGGCCGCGGCTGACGTAATCGCCACTCTGACACTTTGCATGCAGAAACTCAGAGACGGCGGCGGAGGCCGCGGGAGACGCCATGCCAGATGTAATATGGCGTTTACTGTGACCGCGTCAGTAGATAAAGACAACCTTTCTGTCAAACTTGACAGGTACCACACCCACTTCTCCTAGGCCCCGCCCCCTTTTAATATTAAATGATAGTGTTTTATATCGCTTAATATAAAATTTTATATAAATTTATAGTGTTCGATATTAAACCGTATTAAAAATTATCGCGTAACACCAGTCGCAGAGTGTCACGTAACACCACAGGCACACATATAACAGAATTTGTCTCAGCCGGTCCCAAGTCATACGGCTATCGACTAAACAACGGAAAGACCTGTTTAAAAGTTAAAGGTATAACGCTCAATGTTGATAATGCGCAGCACGTTAACTTTGGCAGCCTGAAAGAACTGGTCTTAGATTATCCTTTAAACCCCGAAGGCGATGACCAGAAAAAGGTTGTGATCCGTCAACCCGGTATAGTACGTGTGAAAAAGTGCTGGCAGATAGAGACGCGTACTTTGCAGAAGACGCAAAGGTGTGTTTATACTAAACGGTCTCTTACGGACAACTTCACAACACTGCCGTTCGGCTATTAAGATGGACACCAGATTTCAACACCCTTTCTCATGTATTTTAGCGGGGCCGTCCAATTCGGGTAAAAGTTATTTTGTCAAAACGCTGTTGCAACACGCTGCAACACATATGACTCATGTACCTGATAATGTTGTTTGGTTTTACACCTGTTGGCAACCTATATACGACCAACTTCTGCGTGATTACCCCGGTACGCGCTTTATAGAGGGGTTACCAGAGTCTTTTAGCGATGATCAACTTTTTCCTCCTGATAAGGTTCATTTAACAGTGATTGATGATTTGATGGACGCGGCAAGTAATAATTCTGAGGTTGAGAAGGCTTTCACAAAGTATGTACATCATCGTAATCTCAGTATCCTGTACCTTGTCCAAAACATATTTTGTCAAGGTAAAAAGAGCAGAACTATACATTTAAACACAAAATATATGGTCCTGTTCAAAAACCCCAGGGATAAAATGCAGGTGGGCATTCTGGCTAGACAAATGTACCCATCGAAACATCGTTTTTTTCTCGAATCCTATGAATCCGCGACGGCGGCCCCTTATGGGTATTTGCTGGTTGATTTAAGAAACAACGCTCTTGACGATTATCGTTTACGAAGCGGCTTATTCCCACCAGACACGCCTGTCGCTTTTGTCATTAAGAAGCGTGGTTCTATAAAGCTATAACAGTACAACCTTTAGTCATTTGTTGTCATTCTAACAACGGTGAACATGTCGGGGCGGATAAGACGTAATTGGGTGCTTTTAAAAACGTTAATTAAAGCAACACCAATCCAAAGAAATGCTATTTTATCCAACGCTTCAAACGATTTAGTCACGGCTATTTGTGAGATAGCGCTCAACACGCTTAAAGGCAAAATACCGCTGTCTCAACGGCAGCTGAACTACCTTAAAAAGAAGCGTGCGCTTATAAAATCACTTTGTAATAAGAAATGTGCCATTGGAAAAAAGAAGCGGTTGGTTAAACAGTCGGGTGGTTTTATCGGTTCGCTGCTTGGTTTTGCTATACCGCTAATTACAGGACTATTGTCTAATCGCTGATGGAGTACGCTGAGAAAATGTATCTGGTGCCTCAGATTCAGATAGAACGTTTACATAATAAACCGAACAGTGACGACATACGTAAAACAGCAACGCACGGTCTAGATGTAGAGATCGTGAAAATACTACAGAATAATGATTTATCAGAATATGAAAAAGCAAAGCGATATACAATGTTGTTGCAGAGATACCTGGTGTTGAGTAAGCAGGCTGATAGTGAAATGTCAACTTTAGCTCTTTTATCACCCGTTGCAAAATCTGTTGATGAATCAAATAATACGACACAGCCTATTGCCCCCGATGCTGTTTATCATGAGCTTTTGAGCGGTGTTAATGACCGGTATAAGAAAAACTGTGAAATACTATTGAGTAAAATGACACGCTCTAAACACATCACAGACTGGAACAGTAAAGGGGAGTTTCTGTACAAAGGCGTCACTGTGCCTGGTTCCAACATGTTAGATTTAATAAGAAGCATCACGCAAAGTAACGGTGTGTCGATCCGTAATATACCGAATGGTTGGCCTGAATTTATGCGGGCAATGTCTGAATTGAATATTCCCTCAACCGTCATAGCCAATGCGGGGAATAGAATGTGTTTAGAACGATTAAAAGCTGAGATGCAGGATGACTCTGATGGCGCTGTGACATCGCCCATGTCGTTACAAACCCTTAACAAAGGTCGAATAAATGTTTTAAGTCCCCCAGGTTTAACAACACCGCACGGTTACTTACTGCCTAGGAAAAGATCCGTAAATCTATTTCAGGATTCACAGTGGCTGAAACTATAACATATAACTAATTTATATTATTTTTATACACTGTATTTTGTGTTGGTATTTTGCGCCACAATGTTTAACTTATGTCAATAATATTTTATGTAATGTTTTAAATGCTTCTTTACCGTGTTATATATATATATATATATATATATATATATATATATACATATATCAATAAAATATGCTTATGCTTTATAAAACAACGTTTTGTTCTTTGTTTCTATTGCTGTAAACGGAAGAAATTTCAAGCACACGATATAAAGTTTAATAAACAACGTTGTTTATTAGAAAAACATCATAGATATGATGCGTTGTACATAAAACGTATCAAACAGAATGTTGATTACAAGTTACACAAACAATACAACGTTGTGCGTAACACGCTTCACACACAGCGTTGTGCGTGAAACGTTTTATGTACAACGTGTCAAGTTATGACACGTTGTACATAAAACGCTTCACGCACAGCGTTGGTTACAAGTTACACAACTCTGTATATATCTATATGCATAATGACTCAGACAATGGCTTCTTGGGAGTCGTCTTACAAAATTTGAAACAAAACAATCATTACGTTTTGTGTCATCACTAAAACGGGCCAGTACATCCACATATTTGTATTTTTTACACATGTAAAATATAAAGTATATGCAATATTGACCGCAAACGGTACTGTTAAAATTTTGCAACTGCATATTTTGGTGATAAACACTTTTTGAATTCAAGTTTAAAAAATGTATTATTGCCTTTGGGAATAGGGGGCTGTCAGGGGCTAACCCGTAAGAATCAAAAAAGTAACATTCACGTTGTTCGTTAAAATAAGCGGCCAACCAGTGCTCACCCGGCTGCCCGCTGCTATGCGTATTGATTACAAACGCGCAGGGATATTGCAACAGTTTACTGACCGGTAACATATCGCACGGATACGTTCCTTTAAAAACATGCCTTGTGTTTTGCACGGCGTACAGAATACAGTTTATCTGTAATGTGTTCATTTTTTCAGCAGCGTAGTGTTAGTTTATTTCATTTATAGATAATCGTACAGCACATCGCGCCTTTGATTAATCTCGATGATGTTATCAAATAGCGCGTATATTATCACATTGACTGTCCGGTCCAACGCTTCTGCAAAGCGGAATTCGGCACGTAGATTGCCTGTTCTTATCAGGGAAAGGTGTTCTCCACACTCCTGTTCTGGTGAAAGGTCAAAAGCAAATAGCGTGTAGCCCCTGAGGTACTCTTCGCGGTCAATCAGTATACCATTGTCAGATTTCTGCTTATTTGTGATCTGTATGAGTGACATATACTCTCTTACAGCATTACCGCTTTCAAAGTCGGGTTGAAATGGCTTGGCGGGGTGCGGCGTTCCATCCAGATAAAGGGACGCAAAACTTACATTTTTATGTTCAAAGCACAGGGGGTTCCGGTTATGGATTCCTGAAAATGATTCGTTATCCACGAAACCGGCTATAACTGTTTTCGGCACTTGTCCTAAAAATAAATTTTCTAGATTAAATACTCTACTGCCTGTTGGTACGCTGTAGATTTTCATCCCAACGCGGTCAATCGCGTATTTCGCGTTACCGTTTAACAGAGCCTGCGCGTGCCCAATCCGCACGGCCGGTGAGACCTGAACTCTTTTCACGAACAGGGATGCAGCTGTGATCTGTATTTTAAAGGCATCCGCCTCAGACGACATTAAGCAGAATGCGTCTTTGTTTCTGGTTAGTTTAATCTTCAGATCAACGGCGTTTAAAATTAGTTTATGTTGATGGAAAAGGTCGCAGTGAAGCGGGCCTAGCAGTTCAACAGTGCGACTCTGCGCTGTTGCGCCTGCTCGTTTTTTGAATCCCGTATTCGGGCCGTCCAGCGACGTGTTGTTAAATTCACCATCCACATCTTTGTAAAATAGTCCTGTTGTGTGTTTTGTTGACAATGCGTCCGAGCTGTAATTTAATATAGTCTCAATGTACGCGCGGTATGCGTAAAGATTGTTGGATTGTGATATGAGCCTGTCGCCCAAAGTTACATCCACTTGGTTGAATAAAGTCGCTATTGGGTAATTAATAAGCGCGACCCGCGCACCTTGCGGTATCGGCGTGTTATCGGTTCGTACGATCTTACATGTCACGTACAACAGCGTATTGTTCAGATCGTAGTAGTGTTCACCGCTGGCTGCTATATAAAACTCAAGCGGAGCTGTGTCGGATAACGCCGCTAAAGGTTGAACTTCGACGTATAGACTTTTCTCTATGCTAGTTTGTGTCGGGGGCACGTCAAAAAGATCCAGCTCTGTTTTTGCACATTCAACGGATTCGTGGTGTATGAAAGACATGTTTAAAAAATATCACCAACGGCACTCTTCGGCTTTCTCTTCTTCTTTGAGTTGCGTCGTCTCTGTTTTTTATTTAAAAAGGGTATGTCCCAAGGCGGAAGCGTTATCATACGCTTCCGTTTTCTTTTAGACACGCCTTTTCTTGTATATATTAGTCCTGAACCGTCTTGCTTTGCTTGGTTCGCCTCGTGTATCTTATTCACAACGGCCGTTGTGGCTTGCCCGATAACATCTTTCGCTATATTACGAACCGCTGTCTTCATATGCGGTTTAGCCAACTCTAAACCTCTCCGGAAAAGAGGAACAGCTTTTCTGAAAAGACTTCGAAAAATACCGCCTAAACCGCAGCCGTACATGTATGCGCTGCCGTGAAAACCTGGTAATCCATTACCGGCTTGAGATTTATAATATTGCGCATAGAGTCCCGGATCGCCATAATTTTTAACAGCGACCATTCTGCTTAGTTAATAAAATTCAGTTTTGCGGCGTCTGAAGTGTAGCTTCACGATCGCTTTCCCAAACTTAAATGCCATGTTCTCGTTTTGGTCGTTCTTTATCTCTATGGCTATCGTGTCAAAATGTGTTTTGCACAATGGTACGTAATCGGGTTTCTCGTATCGTATTGTGACAACCTCATTGTTATAACCCTTCATTTCAACAGTGCGAAGTAGCGGTACATAACTATCCCCGACCCGTTGGTGTTCGATAATGTCTGTGTACACGTACATCGTATATTGGCCGCCTTTGATGTCGGCGCATGGTTTAGAAATATTAGTTTTAGGTTGTAAACCCAGTATCCATGTCAGCTTAGAACCGGCGTGGATTTGATACAACAGTTTACTGTCACATGTTACAACGCGTGCAAATGGATCATACGTTAGTCTTAATCCAACATCCAGTTTCAGTTGTACAATTTCAGCGTTGATTACGTTCAGTAACGCTTCGA
This sequence comes from Pseudophryne corroboree, assembly GCF_028390025.1. Lineage (NCBI taxonomy): Eukaryota > Metazoa > Chordata > Amphibia > Anura > Myobatrachidae > Pseudophryne > Pseudophryne corroboree. The sequence continues at coordinate 642,481,305 of NC_086444.1, forward strand.
TTGTTTCATAAAAACCGGGTTTAATGCACAAACTTGCGACTCTCGCCACCGGCTGTTCCGCCGTTCCATCCCATGATAATTGCAGTCTACAATCTTGTAAATCCAATGTATTCCACGTATGCGGGTATTGTATCTCAGTAAGTGCCACTTCCCATTCGCCATTTAAGTCTATCGGTTTAGCCAACTTTGTCGTATAGTTAGAAATCTTATTTTGCGGGAAGGTAACAGCCGATGCGTTGCTGGGTAAGGTTATGTAGAACGACTTGTCATCCATCGCTCGTCTTGTTAGATACTGATGATCTTTATATGTCTTTTATCACCGATGCTGCGACCCAACTGTTAAATTTTGCGGGGTACCCGCGCCACTTGACTAACGCGTATTTACGGCCTCTGACCGTCTTATTTTTTAAAATCTTTTCCACTTTGTAAACTCTGTTATAGTTTTTTGGTATGCTTTGAAGCTCTTCGGGGTAAAAACTACCTGTTATAACTTCACCGTACAGATCTGCCAACTTATAAAGCGGTTTAATCCCTTTAGTGTTCACACTATGTACAACAAAAATCTCCTCAGAAAAGCTCTGTTCGTAACCTTTCTGAAATATGTCCTTATATTTAGAAATACGGACGTGGTCACCGATTCCTAAACAAACTGGGGCTTTCTTACTTCTAAAGTAATCACCGTAGGTCGTTTTGAAGACACTCAATGCGTTAGAGTCATTCACATCGTTTGGAGCGCACTTAATCATTCTATGGTATGTGTTATTATAGCTGCGTATGAAGTCTTGTAAAACATCTATATATCTGTAGGTATTCTTTGCCGTGAAATAGCGCCACATGCGTGTTTTTAAAGTCCTATTGAAGCGCTCTATAACAGCCGCTTTCACATCGTTATTGGTCGTGAAATGATTTATACCGTATTTTTCTAACACCTTTTTTAGGTTTCTGTTTAGAAACTCTTTACCATTATCGGTTTGTAGCTTCATCGGCACATCGCCGCGCTGGAATATTTTTTCAAAAGCATTAGCGACCGTTGCTGCATTCTTAGCGGTCAGACTTTCACCCCACACCCTCTTACTGAATATATCGATGATTGTTAATATGTATTTAACGCCATCGTTGTATTTTGACAAATCTATCAGTGAGACCAAATCGCATTGCCACTGTTGGTTTATACCCGATACACAAATCATGTTCCTTTTATAGTTTTTTCTTGCTGGCTTGTGCAGCGTGTATGCGTCTTGTTCTTGTAACCACTTTCTTACGTCGGATCTTTTAAATTTATTTTTAACCGACCCATAATATTTATCAATGCCGCTAAAACTACCTGGCTTTAACACTGTGTAATATGCATCTTTCATCCGCCTGATTTGACGCGCTGCGTTGCGTGACATTCTGCGACTGGTGTTACGTGACACTCTGCGACTGGTGTTACGCGATAATTTTTAATACGGTTTAATATCGAACACTATAAATTTATATAAAATTTTATATTAAGCGATATAAAACACTATCATTTAATATTAAAAGGGGGCGGGGCCTAGGAGAAGTGGGTGTGGTACCTGTCAAGTTTGACAGAAAGGTTGTCTTTATCTACTCGCGTCTCAGAGAGACAGGAGAGGATGCAGGAATGTAAACATCAGGATAACAGATGGGATCCGGTCCTGGAGCGCTGAGCCAGCCTTAGGAGGCATCTGATGGGTAAGAAATAGCGTCCAGATACCCGGATCGTGACAGCACCCCCCCCTTTAGGAGTGGCCCCAGGACACTTCTTTGGCTTTTGAGGAAACTTGGAATGGAATCTCCGGACCAAGGCAGGAGCATGGACATCAGAAGCATTGGTCCATGAACGTTCCTCAGGGCCGTAACCCTTCCAGTCAATAAGATACTGTAGTTGACCGTAACGGTGACGTGAGTCCAGGATCTTGGCCACTTCGTACTCAACGCCTCGTTGAGTTTGGACTTTCGGAGTTGGAGGAAGTGAGGAATGAAACAGATTCAAGATCAGCGGTTTCAACAGGGAAACATGGAATGTCCTGGGTATTTTTAAGAAGGGAGGCAACTGGAGTCTGTAAGCAACAGGGTTGATGACTTGTTCAATTTTAAAAGGACCAATGTAGCGAGGTGCAAACTTCATATTGGGAACTCTTAACCTCAAATTCTTCGTGGATAACCATACCCGATCACCCACCTTGAGAGCAGGAACTGCTCGACGCTTCTTATCCGCAAACTTCTTGTACCTGAACGATGCCTTGAGCAGAGCTGATCGTACGCTCTTCCAGATATTGGCAAACTGATGCAAGGTGATATCCACTGCGGGAACAGAAGTTGCTGGAAGCGGTTGGAACTCAGGGACTTTAGGGTGGAATCCAAAGTTAGTGAAGAATGGTGTTGAAGCAGATGAAGAATGATACTGGTTGTTATGACAGAACTCGGCCCAGGGAAGTAATTGAACCCAGTCATCTTGAGAGTAGGACACATAGATGCGGAGGAAGGCCTCCAAGTCCTGATTCACCCTCTCAGTTTGACCATTGGTCTGAGGATGGTAAGCCGTGGAAAACTTTAGCTTGACTTGGAGGACTTGACATAAACTTCGCCAGAATTTGGCTGTGAATTGAACTCCTCGTTCTGAGATGATTTCTTCAGGAAGACCGTGGAGTCGGAAGATCTCTTGTATGAATATTTGAGCCAACTTGGAAGCTGACGGAAGACCGGTGAGAGGAATGAAGTGTGCCATCTTGGTGAACCGGTCAACTACCACCCAGATGGTATTGAACTTGTTGCACATGGGTAAATCTGTAATAAAATCCATCGACAGATGGGTCCATGGTCGACGGGGAACAGATAGTGGAACCAGTTGCCCCGCAGGCGACTGGCGGGATACCTTATGTTGAGCACACTTTGGGCAAGATGCAATAAACTCCAAGACGTCCTTTTTCAGAGTTGGCCACCAATAGGACCTAGAGATAAACTCCAGGGTTTTTTGGATACCTGTATGTCCGGCAAAACGGGAAGCATGGGCCCAATGCATGAGCTTCTTCCTTAGCATCGGCTTCACAAAACTTTTCCCTGATGGGGGCGTAGAGTCCATCCCTACCGTGGAGAATGCCAACGGATTTATAATAGGATGCTTGTCTGAAGACTCTGACTCATTTTCTTGCTCCCATGAGCGGGAAAGGGCATCGGCCTTGCGATTCTGAGAGCCCGGACAGAACTGGAGTTTAAAGTCGAACCTGGAAAAGAAAAGTGCCCATCTGGCCTGACGAGGATTGAGACATTGTGCGCCTTTCAGATATAAAAGGTTCTTGTGGTCTGTAAGTATGGTGATTGAATGAGAAGCTCCCTCCAACAGATATCTCCACTCCTCTAGAGCGAGCTTGATGGCTAGCAACTCCTGGTCGCCAATGGCATAGTTGCGCTCCGCTGGGGAGAACTTCCGGGAGAAGAAACTGCAAGGATGTAAATGGCCATCTTTAGCCCTCTGAGATAACACCGCTCCTACTCCAACGGAGGAGGCATCCACCTCTAAGATGAAAGGAGAGTCGATGTCAGGCTGTTTCAGAACAGGCGCAGAGATGAACCTTTGCTTTAAAAGATGAAAGGCTTGCATGGCTTCTTCAGACCACTTGGACGGGTTAGCACCCTTCTTAGTGAAAGCAGTAATAGGCGCCACAATGGTGGAAAAGTCTCGTATAAACTTTCGGTAATAATTGGCGAACCCTAAGAACCTCTGGACCCCTTTGAGGGTTAAGGGTACCGGACAATTCTGGATTGCTTGTAGTTTCTCAGGATCCATCTCTAGTCCGGAACCGGACACAATGTACCCTAGAAACGGAATGGACTTGACTTCAAAGACGCATTTCTCTAATTTGCAATAGAGATGATTGACACGGAGACGGGACAGAACCTCTTTTACCCAAAAACGATGTTCCTCTAAATCGTTGGCAAAAATGAGGATATCATCTAGATAGACTACGACATGACGGTATAGAATGTCTCTGAAGATCTCATTGACAAAATGCTGGAAGACAGCTGGAGCATTGCTCAATCCGAAGGGCATGACGAGGTACTCATAATGTCCGTCACGGGTGTTAAAGGCGGTCTTCCACTCGTCACCCTCACGGATCCGGATGAGATTGTATGCACCTCTCAAGTCCAGCTTTGTAAAGATGGTAGCTCCGCTAACTCTGTCAAATAGCTCAGTAATCAGGGGTAAAGGATAGCGGTTCTTGATGGTAATGTCGTTCAAACCTCTGTAGTCGATGCACGGCCGCAGACCACCATCTTTCTTCTTTACAAAAAAGAAGCCTGCGCCGGCTGGAGAAGAAGAAGGTCGAATGAACCCCTTTGCTAGGTTCTCTTTAATGTATTCCTCCATAGAATGCGTCTCAGGCAGAGACAACGGATACGTTCGGCCTCGAGGTGGAACCTTCCCTGGAACGAGATCAATCGGGCAGTCCCATTCTCTATGAGGAGGAAGGATATCAGCAGAAGCTTTACTGAACACATCCGTGAAATCTTGATATGGAGGAGGTGGAACATCAGACGACCTGGGGGAGGAAGAACAGACAGGCAAAACTTTAAACAAACATGTCTCAGCACAGGAGGAACCCCATGCCAGGATTTGCGTAGTCGTCCAATCAATTGTAGGATTGTGAAGACGGAGCCATGGAAGGCCCAGGACCACAGGATGTGTGGCTCTTGGAATCACTAAAAAAGAAATAAGTTCGGAATGAAGAACTCCCACTCTCAGACGAACTGGTAGAGTCCTTAAAGAAATAACTGCATCAAAAATTTTGCTGCCATCCACGGCAGTTAAGGAAATGGACGAAGGAAGTCTCTCGGTGGGTAGGGACCACCGTTTAACATAGGCTTCGGTAATAAAGTTCCCAGCTGCTCCGGAATCAAGGAGGGCAATGACGTTCCGATAACGTTGAGCAACTTGAAGCGAGACTGGGAGATTACAATCTTGAAGAGATGGAGAGGAGATCATTACTCCTAGCCGGCCCTCTCCTTGGCGAGCTAGGATTTGGAGTCCCGGACGTTTGGGACAGGCATTAATGGTGTGAGACGGAGCTGCACAATAAAGACAGAGAGACTCGGAGTTAAACGGGAACGGCCAATTTGCATGGGCTCATCTTTAGTTGGTGACAGTTGGCGAGGAGGAGGAGCAGAAGATTTTGGAGCAGATGATCTTCCACGTTCAGTTGCTCTCTCTCTGAAACGTAAATCAACTTTTGTGCAGAGTGAGATTAGCTCATCTAACTTAGAGGGTAAGTCTCTGGTAGCTAACTCATCTTTAATACGCTCAGATAAGCCATGCCAGAATGCAGCATACAGGGCCTCGTCGTTCCATGCCAGTTCGGATGCCAGGATCTGGAACTGTATAAGATATTGTCCTACAGTACGTGATCCCTGGCGTAAACGGAGAATCTCAGACGAAGCTGAAGTTACCCGGCCTGGCTCGTCGAAGATGCGCCTGAATGTTGACACGAATGCAGTGTAGGAAGATAGCAGGGTGTCGGACCTCTCCCATAACGGTGATGCCCAATCAAGGGCTGAGCCACTGAGAAGAGAGATAATGTAGGCAATTTTTGTACGGTCACTGGGGAAATTGCCAGGTTGTAGCTCAAACTGAATCTCACACTGGTTGAGAAATCCCCTGCAGAATCTTGGAGATCCGTCAAATTTTGCTGGCGTTGGAAGATGAAGACGTGGAGCAGAAATGGGTAAGGTGGGTGGGGTTATAGCTGGAGTCACTGTGGTTGACGCACCGGACGCGCCTGATCCACGGAGGGTTGTCTGAATCCCATCCAGCCGAGTAGAGAGATCCTGGAGACAGCGGATGATGTGGCCCTGTGCAGCCTCCTGATGTTCAAGTCGGGCTGCCAGTTCTTGCATCGGCCTGGCCGCTTGATCCTGGTCTCCGGCTGGATTCATTAGTTCAGTGCTTACTGTCACAACTGAGGGCCTGAGCTGACGGGAGGCAGCCTCAGTTGTAGGGGCTGAGATGTACCGGAACCTGGGAGGTTGTATCAGACCCCTGGACATGTAAGTAACATGATGAATAACTGCCCGAAGGCGTGACCACGACAACTTGAATAAAAGTCAATGATGTTTATTTATGACAACTCCGCAACACAGCAGCAGTAAAAGGAAACATAAAAGTCAACAGAGGATAAATACAATTCCTGGGTACTACAGGGTGGCAAGGGCCACAGGCACTGGTAGTGTGAGATAGTTCTTATAATCTTCTAGTTGGAAAGTCCTTACCAGGCCTGACTGTAGCAATGGAGAGAACCCAGGATCGTACCAGCTGGTGTTCCAGGAAAGGCTGGGCTGCTGAAGATAAAACGGCTGCTGTGGATACTGGCTGGAACCAGACTGTTGTTGGTACGGAGTGGATACTGGCTGGAACCAGTTAAATAATAAACGAACTTGAGAGCGATGAAATAATAATGAAGTTTGGAGTTTGAGAGCGGTGAAATTATAATGCCGGTGATAAATGACAAACTGCAGAAAAGGGGTACCGGCACTTTAAGGAGAGCTGACCTCTGCTGGAAGCTGGATGCTGAAAGCAGGTAGATCTGTAGCTGGAAGCTGGTGAATCCAAATGGATCGGAGAGTCAGGCTACACCGCAGATGGAATGCTGGTGCGGGTCTCTGTAGTGGAAGGATTGACACAGGAGCTGGAACCTGGAAGACAATCACAGGAAAGAGACAAACTGGAACTAGGTTTGACAACCAAAGCACTGACGCCTTCCTTGCTCAGGCACAGCATATTTATACCTGCAGCAAGGAAGGGGTTGGCTAGGCAATTATGCAAATCAACAATACAGACAGCAGATTGGTGGAAATGATCAGATGACAAAATCCAAGATGGCTGCGCCCATGCAGACACTTGGAGGGAAGTTTGGTTTGTAATCCATGTGAGAATTGAAGCAGCAATGGCGGCGCCGGCCACAGGAGACAGGAGACGCCAGACTGATGAATGCACATCCAAACCACGCGGGCACAGCGGAGGCCGCGGCTGACGTAATCGCCACTCTGACACTTTGCATGCAGAAACTCAGAGACGGCGGCGGAGGCCGCGGGAGACGCCATGCCAGATGTAATATGGCGTTTACTGTGACCGCGTCTCAGAGAGACAGGAGAGGATGCAGGAATGTAAACATCAGGATAACAGATGGGATCCGGTCCTGGAGCGCTGAGCCAGCCTTAGGGGGCATCTGATGGGTAAGAAATGGCGTCCAGATACCCGGATCGTGACACTTCCTAGCCTTTTTTAGAGTAGGTATGACCTCCTCCGGAATACCCTTCTCAGCTAGGATCCGGCGTTCAACCGCCATGCTGTCAAACGTAACCGCGGTAAGTCTTGGAACGTGCAGGGTTCCTGCTGTAACAGGTCCTCCCTTAGTGGAAGAGGCCAAGGATCTTCTGCAAGCATCTCCTGAAGATCTGAGTGCCAGGCCCTTCGAGGCCAGTCTGGAACAATGAGTATTGTCTGTACTCTTTTCCGTCTTATGATCCTCAACACCTTTGTGATGAGAGGCAGAGGAGGAAACACAAAGACCGTCTGAAACACCCATGGCGTTACCAGAGCGTCTACTGCTATTTCCTGAGGGTCCCGGGACCTGGCACAGTACCTCCGCAGCTTCTTGTTGAGGCGTGACGCCATCATGTCTATTTGAGGAACTCCCCAGAGACCCATTATCTCGGCAAAGACTTCTTGATGAAGTCCCCACTCTCCTGGATGGAGATCGTGTCTGCTGAGGAAGTCTGCTTTCCAGTTGTCCACTCCCGGAATGAAGACAGCTGACAGAACGCTTACGTGATTTTCCGCCCAGCGAAGAATCCTGGTGGGTTCCGCCATCGCGACTCTGCTCCTTGTCCTGCCTTGGCAGTTCACATGAGCCACGGTTGTGACATTGTCTGATTGAATCAGAACCGGTAGGTTGCGAAGAAGACCCTCCGCTTGTCGAAGGCCGGTGTATATGGCCCTTAATTCCAGCATGTTGATGTGCAGACAGGACTCCTGGCTTGACCATAGTCCTTGAAAGTTTCTTCCTTGGGTGACTGCACCCCATCCTCGGAGGCTCGCGTCCGTGGTTACCAGAACCCAGTCCTGAATGTCGAACCTGCGACCCCCTAGAAGGTGAGTACTTTGCAGCCACCATAGGAGAGACACCATGGCCCTGGGGGACAGTGTTATTTTCTGATGTATTTGTAGATGGGACCCGGACCACTTGTCCAGAAGGTCCCATTGAAACGTCCTTGCATGGAACCTGCCGAAGGGAATGGTCTCGTAGGCTGCCACCATTTCCCCCAGAACTCGAGTGCATTGATGAACTGACACTCTTTTTGGCTTTAGCAGGTCTCTGATCATGTTCTGGAGGTCCTGGGCTTTTTCCAACGGGAGAAAAACCTTCTTTCGTTCCGTGTCTAGTATCATGCCTAGGTACGATAGTCGAGTTGTTGGAACCAACTGTGACTTTGGCAGATTGAGAATCCAACCGTGTTGCTGGAGCACTCTCAAAGAGAGTGACACGTTCTTCAGTAATTGATCTTTTGATCTCGCCTTTATCAGGAGATCGTCCAAGTATGGGATAATTGTGACTCCTTGCCTGCGCAGAATCACCATCATTTCCGCCATTATCTTGGTGACAATCCTGTACCGCGAATCTCAGGTACTCCTGATGAGCGGGATATATGGGGACATGAAGGTAAGCATCCTTTATGTCCAGTGACCCATAAAATCCCCCCCTTCCAGGCTGGCTATTACAGCTCGGAGTGATTCCATCTTGAATTTGAAACGTTTCAAGTACAGATTTAGGGATTTTAGATTTAAAATGGGCCTGACCGAACCATCCGGCTTCGGGACCACAAAAAGGGTCGAATAGTACCCTTTTTCCTGCTGGCTCAGGGGAACCCCGATAATCACTTGCTGTTGACACAGCGTTTGAATTGCCGCTAACACTACTTCCCGCTCTGGGGTAGAAGCTGGTAAGGCCGACTTGAAAAATCGGCGTGGGGGCACCTCTTCGAATTCCAGCTTGTAGCCTTGGGAAACTATCTCCATCGCCCAAGGATCTACGTCTGACCGAACCCAGACCTGGCTGAAGAGTCGAAGGAATGCCCCCACCGGTGCGGACTCCCGCAGGGGTGCCCCAGCGTCATGCGGTGGATTCTGTAGAAGCCTGAGAGGACTTCTGTTCCTGGGAACCCGCCACGGCAGGTGTTCTACCCTTACCTCTGGCAAGGAAGGAGGAGCCCCGACCTCTTCTGGGCTTTTGCGACCGAAAGGACTGCATCTGATACTGTGGAGTTTTCTTTTGCTGTTGGGGAACAAAAGGTAAAAAGGTAGATTTACCTGCGGTAGCTGTGGAAACCAGGTCCGCGAGCCCATCCCCAAACAACACATCACCCTTATAGGGTAAAACCTCCATATGCTTTTTTGAATCCGCATCACCCGTCCATTGGCGGGTCCATAGGGATCGTCTCGCTGAAATAGCCATGGCATTGGCTCTGGAACCCAACAATCCAATGTCTCTTTGAGCGTCTCTCATATATAAGACAGCGTCTTTAATATGTGCTAAAGTTAGCAAAATAGTAACCCTATCTAGGGTATCAAGGTCAGCTGACAGGGTATCTGTCCAAGCTGCAACTGCACTACATACCCATGCCGACGCATTTGCCGGTCTAAGTAAAGTACCAATGTGTGTATAAATAGACTTTAATGTAGTCTCCTGCCTGCGGTCCTCAGGGTCCTTGAGGGCCGCTGTATCTGGAGACGGCAGCGCCACCTTCTTGGACAGGCGTGTTAGAGCCTTGTCCACCATGGGAGAGGATTCCCAACGTGCCCTGTCCTGTGTAGGGAAAGGGTACGCCATAAGAACCCTTTTGGGAATCTGCAGTCTCTTATCTGGAGATTCCCAAGCTTTTTCAAATAACTCATTAAGTTCATGAGATGGAGGAAAGTTTACCACAGGTTTCTTTTCCTTATACATGCATACCCTCGTGTCGGGAACAGAGGGGTCGTCTGTGATATGCAAAACATCTTTTATTGCAATAATCATATACTGAATAGTTTTTGCCACCCTAGGGTTCAATCTAGCATCATCATAGTCGACACTGGAATCAGAGTCCGTGTCGGTATCTGTGTCCACAATTTGTGACAAGGGACGCTTTTGAGTCCCTGACGGGCCCTGTGAGTCGGTCCAATCCGTGGATTGACCCCTTGATGTCTCCCTGGATTCTGCTTTGTCTAGCCTCTTATGCAATGATGCTACACTTGCATTTAACATATGCCACATATCCATCCATTCCTGAGTCGGCACTACCGACGTGGACACACCACTCATCTCCTCCACCTCCTCCTTTGATAAGCCTTCCGCTTCAGACATGCCGACACGCACGTACCGACCCCCCACACACACAGGGATATAACTATACGGGGACAATTCCCCAACCAGGCCCTTTGGAGAGACAGAGAGAGAGTATGCCAGCACACACCCAGCGCCAAACTGACACTGGAAAACCCAGATAGCGCTTTTATATATAATGCCAATGCTATTCCCACTCACTGCGCTTGAAATGTGCCCCCCTCCTCTTTTTTTCAGCCCTCTGATGCGTTCAGCAGGGGAGAGTCCGGGGGGCCAGCGTTCTCTGCAGCTTCTGTGGAGAAAATGGCGCTGGTTAGTGCTGAGGGATCAAGCTCCGCCCCCTCCAGCGGCGGGCTTCGGTCCCGCTTCAATTTCATAAAAAATGGCGGGGGGGTCGTCTATTTGCTGCCTCCGCAGCCTAATATATATATTTGTGCCAAAAAACGAAGTTTATTGCTGCCCAGGGCGCCCCCCCTGCGCCCTGCACCCATCTGTGCCTGTGTGTGTTGTGTGGGAGCAATGGGGCGCAGCGGTAAGTCTTCTGCCGCCTTGAAGTCTTCTTTTCTTCTCATACTCACCCGGCTTCTATCTTCCGGCTCTGCGAGGAGGACGGCGGCGCAGCTCCGGGGCGAACCCCAGGGTGAGACCTGTGTTCCGACTCCCTCTGGAGCTAATGGTGTCCAGTAGCCTAAGAAGCAGATCCTATCATTTAAGTAGGTCTGCTTCTCTCTCCTCAGTCCCACGATGCAGGGAGTCTGTTGCCAGCAGTGCTCCCTGAAAATAAAAAACCTAACAAAATTCTTTTATACAGAAAACTCAGGAGAGCTCCCTGTAATGCACCCTATCTCCTCTGGGCACAAGATCTAACTGAGGTCTGGAGGAGGGGCATAGAGGGAGGAGCCAGTGCGCACCAATACTAAAAGTTCTTTATAGGTGCCCATGTCTCCTGCGGAGCCCGTCTATACCCCATGGTCCTTACGGAGTCCCCAGCATCCTCTAGGACATAAGAGAAACTCCTCCGCAGGAGTTGCTTTGGTTTCACACCACGAAACATACTTTCTCCAAATACGGTGATAATGTTTCGCCGTAACCTCCTTCCTAGCTTTAAGGAGAGTGGGGATGACCTCCCCAGGAATACCTTTCCGAGCTAAGATTTGGCGCTCAACTTCCACGCCGTCAAACGCAGCCACGGTAAGTCCGGAAACATGCAGGGCCCCTGCAGTAACAGGTCCTCTCTTAGAGGAAGCGGCCAGGGATCTTCCACTAGTAATTCTTGAAGATCCGGACACCTGGCCCTCCGTGGCCAATCTGGAACGACGAGTATCGCCTGAACCCTTGTTCGTCGAACGATCCTCAGCACCTTTGGAATGAGAGGAATCGGAGGGAACACATACACCGAATGAAACACCCACGGAGTCACCAGGGCGTCCACTGCACTGGCTTGGGGGTCCCTTGACATGGAACAATACCTCAGAAGATTCTTGTTGAGGCGAGACGCCATCATGTCTATCAGAGGAATTCTCCAACGCCTTATCACTTCTGTAAATACCTCTTGATGAAGAGCCCACTCCCCCGGATGGAGATTGTGTCTGCTGAGGAAGTCTGCTTCCCAGTTGTCCACGCCCAGGAGGAAGACTGCTGACAGAGCGCTCACGTGCTGTTCCGCCCAGCGAAGGATTCTTGTGGCCTCCGCCATTGCCGCCCTGCTCCTTGTTCCGCCTTGGCGGTTTACGTACGCCACCGCTGTTATGTTGTCCGACTGGATCAGGACAGGGAGACCCTGAAGAAGGTTCTTTGCTTGCAGCAGGCCGTTGTAAATGGCTCTCAACTCGAGAACAGTTATGTGGAGACAAGATTCCTGGCTTGACCATTTTCCCTGGAAATTTCTTCCTTGCGTGACTGCTCCCCAGCCTCGGAGACTTGCATATGTTGTCAGCAGGACCCAGTCCAGGATTCCAAATCGGCGTCCCTCTAGAAGGTGAGAGCCTTGCAGCCACCACAGGAGAGAAATCCTAGCCCTGGAAGATAGACTTATTTTACGGTGCATGTGCAGGGGAGACCCGGACCATTTTGCAGCAGATCCCACTGAAACACCCAGGCATGAAACCTGCCAAACGGAATGGCTTCGTAAGCCGCAACCATCTTCCCTAGTACCCGAGTGCATTGATGAATCGACACACTTGTCTGCCTCAGAAGCTCCCTGACCATGGTCTGGATTACCAGAGCTTTGACCTCCGGAAGAAACACTCTCTGAATCTCCATGTCTAGGACCATGCCCAGGAAGGGCAGCCGAGTGGCCGGGATCAACTGAGACTTTAGAATTTAGAATCCAACCGTGATGACGCAGAACCGACAGGGAGAGATCCACATTTCTTAACAACTGTTCCTTGGATCTCGCCTTTATCAGGAGATCGTCCAAGTACGGGAAAATTGTGACCCCTTGCTTGCAAAGGAGGACCATCATCTCCGCAATTACCTTGGTGAAAACCCTCGGCGCCGTGGAAAGCCCAAACGGCAATGCCTGAAATTGGTAATGACAATCCTGCACCGCGAACCTCAGGAAGGCCTGATGAGAAGGGAATATTGGGATGTGTAAGTAAGCATCCTTTATGTCGACTGACGCCATAAAATCCCCCCCTTCGAGGCTGGAGATCACCGCTCGAAGAGACTCCATCTTGAACTTGAACGTTTTCAAGTATGGATTGAGGGATTTTAGGTTCAGAATCGGTCTGACCGAACCGTCCGGCTTCGGCACCACAAAGAGGCTCGAATGGAACCCTTCCCCCCGTTCTGACGGGGGAACCGGCACCACGAACCTCTGTTGACACAACTTTTGTATCGCCTCCCTTACCACCTCTCTTTCGGGAAGAGAAGCTGGCATGGCCGACACGAAAAACCGGTTGGGGGGCATCTCCTGAAACTCCAGTCTGTACCCTTGGGACACTATGTCTAAGACCCAAGGATCCAGTGCCGAACGAACCCAGACCTGACTGAAGAATCGGAGACGGCCCCCCACCGATAGGGACTCCCCCAGGGGAGCCTCAGCGTCATGCGGTGGACTTGGTAGAGGCGGGAGAGGACATTTGGTCCTAGGTGCCTGACACTGCAGGCGACTTCCTTCCCCTTCCTCTACCTTTTGAAGCGAGGAAGGACGAGCCCTTACCTCTTTTGTATTTATTAGGCTGAAAGGACTGCATCTGCTGATGGGGTGCCTTTTTCTGTTGTGTGGGAACATAGGGAAGAAAAGATGACTTACCCGCAGTAGCGGTTGACACCAGGTCAGCCAGGCCATCACCGAACAAGACACTACCTTTAAAAGGGAGAGCTTCCATATTCTTCTTGGAGTCGGCATCAGCATTCCATTGATGAACCCACAGCGCCCTCCTGGCCGAAATCGCCATGGCATTGGCTCTTGATCCCAAGAGGCCAACATCCCTCGCCGCATCCTTTAGGTAATCTGCAGTGTCCTTGATATAACCAAGAGTCAAAAGAATATTATCTTTATCAAGAGCATCCATATCAGAAGCCAAATTTTCAGCCCACTTAGCAATAGCACTACTCACCCATACCGACGCCACAGCAGGTCTAAGCAATGCACCAGTATTGACGAAACTGGACTTCAATGTCGTCTCCAGCTTGAGATCTGCCGGATCCTTGAGAGCAGCCGTGTCAGGAGACGGAAGTGCCACCTTCTTGGACAATCGTGAGAGAGCCTTTTCCACATTTGGAGACAACTCCCATTTTTCCCTATCGTCAGAGGGGAAAGGATATGCCATCAAAATTCTCTTGGGAATCTGCCACCGTTTTTCAGGCGACTCCCAAGCCTTTTCACAAAGTGCATTAATTTCATGAGAGGGGGGAAATTTTACCTCAGGTCTTTTCCCTTTAAATAAACAAACTCTTGTGTCCAAAACGGCAGGTTCCTCAGATATATGTAAAACATCTTTAATGGCTATAATCATGTACTGAATACTCTTGACAACCCGACAAATCGACTTCAGAGTCAGAATCCGTGTCGGAACCTGTATCTGCCATTTGCTTAAAAGAACGCTTTTGTGACCCTGAGACTGTCTGTACCTGAGACAAAGCGTCCTCTACGGACTGTCTCCATGTTTGTGTCTGAGAATCAGATTTATCCAGTCTCTTAGATAATAAAGCCACATTCGCATTCAGTGTACTCATCATAGTCATCCAATCAGCAGTCGGCTGTGCCGACAGAGCTATACTTAAATCCTTTTCTGCACGCCCCATAACTTCCTCCGGGGAGGAACACCCAGGCTCAGACATGTCGACACCTAGTGCCGACACACCCACACTCACACAGGCCACAAGCACAGGGACAGACCCACAGAGAAGCCCGTAGGGAGAAACACAGAGGGAGTATGCCAGCTCACACCCCAGCGCCCATACACTAAAAGAATAGTACATATGATCAGCGCTGTCCAAACCAAAAGAAAGCACCAAATTTTATTCCCCCCCCCCCCCCCCCCCCCCCGTTTTTCTTCCCTGTTACTTGCGGGAGCTTGGAGGTTCAGGCCAGCGTCTCTGCAGCACTGTAGAGATAGGAGAAAATGGCGCTGGTGAGCAATGTGCGGCTAAGCCCCGCCCCTTCCCGGCGCGCTGTAGCCCGCTAAAATTCAAATTCTGTACACTGGCGGGGGTAATCTATACGGTGTCCGTACCCCATATAATGCGTTTTTTGCCAGCCACCGACCCCAGTAACTGCTGCCCAGGGCGCTCCCCCCTAGCGCCGTTGCTGACATGTGTGGGAGCATGGAGCGCAGCGCTACCGCTGCGCTGTACCTCGTTACTGAAGTCTTCTGCCGTCACTGAAGTCTTCAGTTCTTCTAATACTCACCCGGCTTCTTTCTTCTGGCTTCTGTGAGGGGGGTGACGGCGCGGCTCCGGGAACAAGCAGCTAGGCGAACCAAGTGATCGATCCCTCTGGAGCTAATGGTGTCCAGTAGCCTAAGAAGCAGAGCCCTTAACTAAGTAGAAGTAGGTCTGACTTCTCTCCCCTCACTCCCACGAAGCAGGGAGCCTGTAGCCAGCAGGTCTCCCTGAAAATAAAAAACCTAACAAAAGTCTTTCTAGAGAAACTCTGTAGAGCTCCCCTAGTTTGTGTCCAGTCACTCCTGGGCACAAAGTCTAACTGAGGTCTGGAGGAGGGGCATAGAGGGAGGAGCCAGTTCACACCCAGTCAAAGTCTTTTTAGTGTGCCCAAGCTCCTGCGGATCCCGTCTATACCCCATGGTTCTTTTGGAGTCCCCAGCATCCTCTAGGACGTAAGAGAAATATGGATAATTGATTTACCTAACTGAACTAAACCATACCTGGATTAGTTTATATAGATAAATCAAAATAAAACCGGATAAAAAGGTAAGTTGAAAAAAGCATGAATTAAGTGATGTAGGGGTCTATTTAATAAACAGGAAAATGGCTTTTCTTGAAAGATGTAGTTTTGTTTTCCCTATAATTAGTTAGTTGAAAAGTGCAGATACTGCAGCTCCCATAGATTTTGTGTGGCTGTTTAGGACGTGTTCAGTATGATTTTCTGGTGTTTTGGGTCCCGGTGGTCATAATACCGATGCCGGGATCTTAATGAATGAAATCCCAACAGGGCTGAGCATAGGCTATCCTCCCCTGTCCCCTACACCCTAACACACCCTTCCCGAAGCCTAACCCTAACCTCTCCCTTAGCATTAAGAAATACAGTACCACCAGCCCACCGCTGGCGCCGCAGGGCACAGGGTCTCTGTCCACAATGAGCATGCAACCCCTGGCAATGATATGCTATATGGATATTAGTCGCATAGGTACGTTTATATCAAGAGGAAAACCCCCACTAGTTCATTGAAAAAACATTATTTTCAGAAAATACATATGGGGGGTGCTACCACAAGCAAAAGGGTACATGATCAACATGACTAGAGAAAGAGGATTGAGTTGACCGGCTTAGTGTATGGGTTCCATATAGTGGGGGAAACCTTTTAATTAGAAGGTTAACATTTAGCCTCATAAAGTGCTGTATAGCGGATAGGTGATTGATGAATTGGTTCTGGGTAATCCAGACGGGAACATTTACAATCGTGGATTGATTACAACAACCTGAAAGAGCCCTATACGAAACCCATACACTAAGCTGGTCACATGACCGGAGAGATTGTCCGATTACGTAGTACAACAACATTGGATGATGACTATCAAACGTGGATCTGGATTGGCGAGGCACGGCAACCATCGGTATTTAAACGGAATCCGGGAGGCAATTGGGTTTGCCTCTGACAAAGCAGACAGTGAAATGTGCATCAGGTTAGCTGCACACTAGAGATAGCCATTGGAAAATTAATAGATAATGAATTGAATTTGATTGATTAATGTGCTCCGATCCTGGAATGGCTTTATCAGTTATGTACCTACAATAACATATGAGAATGGAATAATCTATAGCCTATAGTTACAAATTTCACTTAAGAGACAGTGCATGAAAGCGCTGACAGTACAAACAGTTACTGCATGTGAATAATAAAGTTAAGTCAAATCAAAGAAGGGTTTATAACACCTGTGAAGTATATTAATATCTACATCCACTACCCCAGTTGCGGAATAAATTACGGGGCGTCAATGTCAACTTCATATATGTGTATGCGTCACTCCTGAGTAAAATCACCTGATAGCAGTGATACTCATGTCGATATAATTCCAGATCCTAATTGTGAATAAGATCATTGATATGCCTCTGTTCTGTTACAACGGATAAGATACATTCTAATGTGAACAGACAAAACCATCTGACACATACGTGAGATCAACAGTGTACATATTATCCATATAACACATATATATATATATATATATATATATATATATATATATACATACACCGTATATATATATATACAATTTTATTTATATAGTGCTCTTTCTCCGATAGGACTCAAGACGCTTAACAGATACATAGCATAACATAGTACAGAAAATAATGGAGTACAGAACAGCTTTTCATAAAATACAGAAGCATGGAGATACTAAAGGGACAATTATGGGAAAGCTTGAGTAAACAGGAAAGTCTTGAGTCTACTTTTGAAGGATTCTTTAGTTGGGGTCTCTCGCACTGTGTGGGGAAGTGAGTTCCATAGAGTCGGAGCCGCATGACTAAAAGCTTGACCCCCAGATGAATTATGGGAGATTCTAGGTACTGCTAAAAGTCCTTCATCTACAGATCACAGTAATCGAGTGGGGTAGTATGGAGTCCTGGTCATGTAGTGCTTTGAAACTCAGTAAGCCACTCTTGAAGACGATTCGCCATCTTACAGGCAGCCAGTGAAGGGAGTAGAGGATGGGTGTTATGTGGCTAGAACGGGGCTGATCGATTAACAGCCTGGCAGCTGTAAGGGGTGCAATTCTTTTGCTGGGAGACCAAGGTAGAGGGCATTACAGTAGTCTATATATATATATATATATATTAAGAGGTTATCAATCAGTAATAAATCATTATAGTCCCGGAAGGGCAAGAGTATTGATATACCTGAATTTGTTCTAATTTATATGGATATGCGATCAATAAGGAAGTTAAACACATGAGGACACATCATTTGAATTGATACATAGGAGGTCATTCCGAGTTGTTCGCTCGGTAAAAATCTTCGCATCGCAGCGATTTTCCGCTTAATGCGCATGCGCAATGTCCGCACTGCGACTGCGCCAAGTAAATTTGCTATGCACTTAGGAATTTTACTCACGGCATTTTCATCATTCTGGCGATCGTAATGTGATTGACAGGAAATGGGTGTTACTGGGCGGAAACAGGCCGTTTTATGGGCGTGTGGGAAAAAACGCTACCGTTTCCGGAAAAAACGCAGGAGTGGCCAGAGAAACGGGGGAGTGTCTGGGCGAACGCTGGGTGTGTTTGTGACGTCAAACCAGGAACGACAAGCAGTGAAATGATCGCAGATGCCGAGTAAGTCTGGAGCTACTCTGAAACTGCTACGAGGTGTGTAATCGCAATATTGCTAATACATCGTTCGCAATTTTAAGATGCTAAGATTCACTCCCAGTAGGCGGCGGCTTAGCATGAGCAAATCTGCTAAAATCCGCTTGCGAGCGACCAACTCGGAATGACCTCCATAGTTACACCTCTGTAGATACTAAAGTATCAGTGTAAGGTGAACAACAGTAACATAGGCCATAGAATAAGATCACATGAAAGCACCAACTAAATTAATAGGTATCAATACAGTGAACACAATTTCTAAGTATTTATGAGTATATTAAACACACATTCCAGTGGCACTCAGTGCGCAGAGTACATTTTTAATCACTCTTTTTTCTTCTTCACCTATCTTATTTTTATTTAATATTTACTGGTTTTTATCGTATGAACCAATGATTAAAAGTTATAATAACAGTGCACCACTATGAGGCAACTGAAGCCTCTCTCTCTATTCTTGTTGATCAACCCCTAGCAATGAGCAAGAAACCCCTGACAATGAACATGTGGCACCTGGCAACTAGCAAGAAACGCTTGGTGATGAGCATGTAGGGCAGTAAATCCTACTAGAGGCATCATGTGTGTAAGCGACACTGCAGGGGGCATTATGTGTGTACAGTATGTGACACTAGTGGGGCATTATGCATGTAAGCAGCACAGCAGGGGGCATTGTGTGTGTAAGCTGCACTACAAAGGGCATTATGCGTGTAAGCAGCACTTCAGGGAGCATTATGCATGTAAGCAACACTACAGGGGGCATTATGCGTGTAAGCGGCACTAAAATGCATAATTGTGTGAGTGGTTAAATATTGCACGAACAAAGGGCGTGTGATGGTTAAGAGATCGTAGCCCCTTGCAATGGCGTGAACAGCGCACGCAGGGCCTGATGAATCACCTAGCAGGTTCTGTGGTTGGGGGAGTGGCGGGTGCGGGGGAGATGCGGATGGGCAAGGGGGTCCGGGGGTGCTGCAGAAGGGGAAGGGGTGGTTGCGGGAGTGCCACGGGTGGGGGAGGGGCTGGTGCGGTGGTGCCGCGGGTGGGGGAGGGGCGGGTGCATGGGTGCCGCAGGTGGGGGTCCAGAGCCACCGCAGGTGCGGGAGGAGCGGTGCGGTGGTGCTGCGGGTGGGGGAGGGGCGGGTGGGGGAGGGGGTTCGGAGCCACCACGGGTGGTGGAGGGAGGGTGTGCCGCGGATGGAGCCCGGAGGTACTGCAAGTGGGGGAGGGGCGGGTAATGCTTCTTCTGCTTCTCCTCCTGAAAGCAGCTAAGCTGCTGTCCTCCTTTTCGCAGTGGCTCTCCCGGAGACTCGCACAGCAGCCAGTCACTATTGTTAGCGCCGGTGTCCCAACGCGCCTCATTACAGGGAAGAAGATGCACTCAAACTACAGCTCCAAGCAGGCCTTGGCTGGCAGAACTGACTGACTCGCTGAATCAATGTAAAAGGTAAGAGTGCTGTGTAGTGTCAGTGACACTGCACACCCACTGCACTGCACAGCACTGTCACCTTTTACATTGATTCAGCGTCCCAACATTACCCTCTGCAATATCACCCACTCTATCCATTACATTAGTCTCCGGGAGAGCCACTGCCAAAGGGATGACAGCAGCTTAGCTGCTTCCAGGAGGAGAAGCAGGAGAAACATTACCCGCCCCTCCCCCACTCGCAGTACCTCTGGGGCTTCCAGGCCGGCAGCCCAGGTGCTGTGTTGCGGAGTCAGGGCCTCTGAGTACCTGGGCGCGGCTGTGGCGGGGAGTTACTTCTGTGACATCACGTGCAGAGGAGGCTTCGGGGCTCAGAGAGTATGCGGTGCAGGGAGGGCTATGAAAGCCTTCCACTAAGTTGCTTTAATACACATCTATGCTGGTGGCCTCAGCAGCTTTTGTTCCACCTGCGCCGCAGCTAGGGAGTGGGGATTGTTGATGCCGGAGGGGGCAGGTGGACTGGCAGCAGGACAAGGGACATCGCAGTAAAAGGATTTTTTTTGTCCTATCTACAGCACAGAGACTGGCTGCAGATGCAGTGGCATATCCTCCAACTGTCCCTTTTAGGCAGGTACAGGACCTTTTTTTTTATGGTCTGTATCGATTTTTGGCTCTCCAAACTTCTATTGAAAGTATAGGCAAAGGGGCGTGACCACGCCAGTATACCTGTGGCCACGCCCCCTTTTTGGATTTGTAGCGATTTTTATGTGTAAATTGTTGCTGCAGATGCAGTGGGCCTATTTTGGGGTGTGGACATGCAGCTCCATCAGCCCCATTGTTAATCCTGCTCTGGGAACACAGTAGCCAAACGGCAGAGCCTCCCATTGGATGTAACCTGTGTGGGAGGGCATTTCTATCCCAATCAGCTGTGGATTGGGTGTGATAGACTTGCTGCTAACCCAATGAGAGCTCCTAGCCACGCCCAGCATTAGCCACATTGTCACAGAGTGACAGATCTCGGTTATTATATAGAAGATAGCAGCATGTCTTCATCCATTGTGTGATTGCAGGTCAACCCCCTTTGTATAATCCAGTGAAGGGATTGAAAATTTGTTCTTAGCATATTGCCGGGTTGGTGATGCTGCTAGTGACGCGGCAGTGGCGGCGCTGGGTGGTCACATGATCTCCCAGCGCCGCCCTTCCAGTGTAAACGGGAGCCGTGGTGCATCGACGCAGCTTCCGTTTACACTACAACCCTACCCGTTTCATTCCCGTGTCCTACCCAGGTTGTTACGGGTCACTTGATCCGGGTTTTTGCGGGGAGACCCTTTTCCACTGGCAAAAAACACGGGTAAATGCGCGCCCGTGCATTTACCCGTGTTTTTTGAGCTAGTGGAAAAGGGGTATTCGTTTAGTTGCTCGATACATCCTAGCAGGGTGACTTCATTTGTAGCTTAATAGTCTTTTCTTAAGAGAAACAGAAATTATAGGCAATTCTCTGAATAAATGTCCAGTGTCCAATACTGAATCACAGTGCCGTAACTAGGCATCTTAGCGCTGTGTGCAAGAAACGACAGTGGCGCCCCCCCCCCCCATGTAAGATTGGGGTAGTGCGCAAAAAATTCTAGGGGCGTGGCTTCCCGGGGAAGGGGCGTGGCCACAAAATAATAGCAATTCATACTACGGTGCACAGTAGTCTACATTATTCAAATTACGCTGCACAGTAGCACCACTACACCAGGTAGAGCCCCTTTTATACATTACAGCAGACAGTGTCCCCCTTTTTACACATTGCGGCAGCCAGTCCCCCTTTTTACACATTGCGGCAGCCAGTCTCCCTTTTTACACATTGCGGCAGCCAGGACCCCTTCTTACACATTGCGGCAGCCAGGCCCCCTTTTTACACATTACAGCAGCCAATCTCCCTTTTTACACATTGCGGCAGCCAGGCCCCCTTTTTACACATTGCGGCAGCCAGTCCCCCTTTTTACACATTGCAGCAGCCAGTCCCATTTCTTACACATTGCAGCAGCCAGTCCCCCTTTTTACACATTGCAGCAGCCAGTCCCATTTTTTACACATTGCGGCAGCCAGTCCCATTTTACACATTGCGGCAGCCAGTCCCTCTTTTTACACATTGCAGCAGCCAGTCCCCCTTTTTACACATTGCAGCAGCCAGTCCCCCTTTTTACACATTGCAGCAGCCAGTCCCATTTTATACACATTGCGGCAGCCAGTCCCATTTTACACATTGCGGCAGCCAGTCCCATTTTTTACACATTGCAGCAACCAGTCCCATTTTACACATTGCGGCAGCCAGTCCCATTTTTTACACATTCCGGCAGCCAGTCCCATTTTACACATTGCGGCAGCCAGTCCCATTTTTTACACATTGCGGCAGCCAGTCCCATTTTTTACACATTGCGGCAGGCGGTGTCCGAGAGAGAGAGAGAGAGGGGGGGGGGGGATATACTTACCTTCTCCCCGCTGACAGGCTCCTCGTGCAGCTCCCTCGGTGCAGGCAGTGAGGTGAGAAGGAGGAGGGAGGGGGAGCAGGGAGCCACAGCAGCGCTATGTTATTGGTAGTAAGCGCCGCTGCAGCATCCCCCTCTCCTTTGCAGCCAATACGGAAGGAGAGGGGGATGCTGCAGCGGCGCTTACTACCAATAACATAGCGCTGCTGCGGCTCCCTGCTCCCCCTCCCTCCTCCTTCTCCGCTGCCCGGCGCTGGTGTCTTCTATCTTCACAGCGCGGCGCACGGCGCAGAGACTTAGAGGCGGCATGTAATGAGTCAATTTGACTCATTACATGCCGCTGGCCGTGCGCCCTCAGGGCAACTGCGCTGTGTGCCAAGCCCACTTGGCACACACGTAGTTACGGCCCTGCTGAATCATTTAGGTGGCAGCAGAGCTGGATCATGAAGAAGGTGAGGCGGCCGCCTAGGATAGTCTGTCACTTTCACCTGTCAAGTTGTATAGTCCATAGTAACTGGGGCTTGTCTGTGAAGTTGGAAGATGACCATACAAAGGGCTAAAGCAAAAAGAAAGAGAAATGAAACTCTCATTTATCTGGGGGCACTCTTGTTATAAATATTAATACTTAGCTTTTACATTATAGGTTAAAAAACTGGACAAACATACACATAAAAAGACAAACATTTCAAAAAGTACTGAAAGTAGCTAGCAAAATAAAAGCAATAGTGTGATATGATCAAGTGAGAATTCACAGTAATTAAGTACCAACCAGTATGGTCATCTGGGGAAATCTCCATGTCCCTCATTCCGAATTGTTCGCTCGCTAGCTGCTTTTAGCAGCATTGCACATGCTAGGCCGCCGCCCTCTGGGAGTGTATCTTAGCTTAGCAGAATAGCGAACGAAAGATTAGCAGAACTGCTACTAAAAAATTCTTTGCAGTTTCTGAGTAGCTCCAGACCTACTCACAGATTGCTCAGTCCGTTTAGTTCCTGGTTTGACGTCACAAACACGCCCTGCGTTCGGCCAGCCACTCCCCCGTTTCTCCAGACACTCCCGCGTTTTCCCCTGACATGCCTGCGTTTTTTAGCACACTCCCGGAAAACGCTCAGTTACCTCCCAGAAACGCCCCTTTCCTGTCAATCATTCACCGATCAGCAGAGCAACTGAAAAGCGCCCCAGAATCCACAGCAAATCTGCTAAGTTTTAAGTTAAATAACTACGCGCATGCGCCCTGCGTGCCTTGCGCATGCGCAATTAGCAACAAATCGCAGCATAGCGAAAATCGGCAACGAGCGAACAACTTGGTATGACCCCCCCTGATCAGTACAGCAAGTAGTATACGTATTACAAGTACACTGCTCCGTTGTGATCACTGTGAAAACATTGGTGCATTGATGGTGGGTAGCACATGAAAGTGTAATCCTCATAAACATGCAATATCACTAGGTGTCCAATCATATACTAAATTGCAGGGCACAGTGCTCCACTGTGATCATTCATAAGCAAATAAATATATAAATTGTCAATCAATGTCCCAAATCCTTGACCAGCTGTATGATATCAAGCAGTGATTTTTACAAAAGTAATCTCCCTAGAGCAATATTATAATAATGGCAATCATAAGCAAATATAATTTTTAATGGCATGATATCATAAAATAATGACGTCAACACCGATGCATGGCTTGTGTTGCGTGAACGATAACGGATCAAAATTTAGATTGCACCTCCAGTGTGTAGAATTGAATAAACTACAAAAATAGTCCGGTCACTTTTTACCGTATCTGCTTCGGGTGCTCCTCGGTTAATGCCAAGAACCAAGGATTAATATTTACTGACATCTCAAATTTACATCTCTATAGCTTTACCAAATTTTTAACACTCATTTATACTGTATGTACAACCGTGAAAATCAGAATCTCCCGTACGAAGAACGAGTATAACAGCTAGTGTAAAATAAAAGATTAATCATTATAATATAATATGAGAATAGGGTTGCAAAGTTTACTTGAGTTAAAAATTTAGAAAAAAATGGTACAGAAAGTGATGTATACTTACAACCTCAGTACTGTAAAGGGGGGTACTCACGGAGTGATCGCTGCTTAAATTCTAAGCAATCTGACTAGATTGCTTAGATTTTAAGCAGTGATTTCCCTGTGTGTACCCCCCACAGCGATGGCGATGCGCAGCCCCGCGCATCGCCATCGCTGGTGCTAGATCTAGCCGGTCGCTCACTTCACCCAGTGGGTGAAATGAGTCCCCCCCCCCCCCCTGTGCTGAGCGGGGGGAGAGATCGGCCGTGAATATGTCCCTTTCGTGTGACTGTAAAGTCAAGTTGTGCTGCCTAGAATAACAGGTGGAACCATTAGTCTTTACAGCTAGCTATTGTAATGCAAATGAATTCAATTAGTCAACTGAACAAATAGTGTGGCTTTTGGGCTCTGTAGGTAAATGACATGTATGAAGCTTTTGAAAAGCATTTCAGATAGCTCCTGAAACCACATTTACACAGAAAGCCTGATTTACAATTACAGTATACAGTTTGTGATTACTTGCAACTTATTTTATTTAGCGTACAGTATGATGCATTTCCCCAATAGTATACCTCACATAAGCTCTGCCAGCGAATATCTCTCCAAAGACAGTTTAAAATAGTTGATGGCGCATGCGCAAAAGATTGCAGAGGCTCTGGCATAGTGATCGAGTCTGACTATATTCCCCAATAAGATGGCCACCAGGGGCGCTTTAAGAGAGGAGGAGGCCCGTGTGCTGCCTCCTCTGTTCAGGCTTCCTTTTCTCTGCCGGCAGCGCAGAGAGGGCTCAGATTCTACTACATATGTGCAGATCACCAGGAAAATGGCACGGTGGCCATTTTCACAGTACTCTCTCCACTGCACATGCGCAGAACACCGTGAAAATGGCCGCTACACCATTTTCGTAGTGATTCCACAGTGCTGCTGTTGGATCGGGACTCCGGAGGGGTACGTATTAAAAAAAATGGGTGCAGCATGTGCGGTGGGACCCCCCTTTGGACTCGGGGGCACATGTGCACTGCGAACCTTGCACCCATTATAGATATGCCAGTGATGGCCACCGGCAGAACACCTACAGGGGGAACTGCTGCTTTGTACAGAGTGAGGTCTATTCTTTCTGCAGAGTGTGCGGCAATGAGCTGCCCTTTCCCCAGGGGTCTGTCTACACTGCACACCCTGCACCCAGTTTAGATATATCACGGTTGCTGATGGTTATACAATTTGGTGAAGTGGATGTTAAAATGAATGACTTTCCCAATGTGTGGTAGAAGCAGTTAGTTTAATTGACATTTGACAAAATGGACAATATGTTTGTATGGTAGGAACGGGGATTTAAATTGTAAGCTCCAATGGGGCAGGAACTGAATACTCCAATATTCTATGTTTAGTGCTACATAATATGGTTTTCCTATGCAAATAAACAATAATATTAACAGTTACACATACCTCCTAACATCACCCTCTCCAGGAGGGACACAATGCTCTGCTTATGGACTTTTCTTTTCATTTGTGATCGCCATCACCTGTTTTGAACAGGTTAATGGATAAGACAGGTGATGGCGATCATACATTAACCACTTAACTGACGATTTATTTCGCCGAAAACTGCTCCGAAATTGTCGTTTTTTTAATGAGTGAATTAGGTGAAAAAACATGACTTTAACCCTATCCCAAATGATTTTAGTTAAAAAAAAGGAAAAAATATATATTCTTTACATTTTTATTTTTATTCCCCCACCCAAATATCGACCGGGAACATTGCGACCATCGGGAACATCGCGGCTTTCATTTTGCAGCAGTGATCGGCAGCACGGCAGTCACGGGGAGAGTGCAGGGAGGCAGAGGGACCTTCCGGTCCCTCCGACAGCAGCAGCGGAGGGAAGTTTCTCTTCCCTGCTGCTGCTAACACTCTCTATATGACTGCTCGCATCCTGTGTGACCAGGTCAGATACAGCACTTGTAGGCATGGTCACATCTGATGCGACCATGCCAGGCAAGTGGTTAAGAAGGAAGTCCAGGAGTAGAGCATTCTGTCCCTCCTGGAGAGGGTCATGTTGGGAAGTAAGGAATGTGGGCAAATATTATCAGGCTCATTTGATCCTCCTGTTCATTCTGAACCTAAGGTGGTCAAGTTGAAATAATATACTTTTTCTCAGCCGTGTCACCAGCATAAATATGAACAGTACCAATTTCTAACATTGAGAATTTGCTCTAAATGCATTTTATTTACAATATAAGATGAAGTAGCTGAAAGGAAAGTGTAGGGTCTATGGCCAGCTCACATGGATGCTCTGGCCTAAACATGTAGCACCAGCAATTATACCAAGCAGCTGACACACGGGTATATAGTACTGTGTATGTTAGTTGGGGGAAAGTAATACTGTGGGACACGTATTTTAGCAGTGCCGTAACTAGACATATTAACGCTGTGTGCAAGAAACAGCATTGTCCCTCCCCCCATATTCAAAATAGGGCCAGTGCGTGCCATAGGCGTGCAACAAAAATATAGGGGCGTGGCTTCATGGTGAAGCAGCGTGGCCGTAAAATAATACCAATTCATATTACGCTGTACAGTAGCCTCCATTATTCAAATTACGCTGCAGTCTTGCCGATTACACACATTACACCAGGTAGAGCTCCTTTTCCACATTATGTAAGGTAGAGCCCCATTTTGCACATTTCTCCAGAGCCCCCTTTTACACATTATGGCAGGTAGAGCCCCCTTTTACACATTATGGCAGGCAGAGCCCCCTTTTACACATTAAGGCAGGCAGAGCTCCTTTTATACATTACGGCAGGCAGAGACCCCTTTTACACATTAAGACAGGCAGATTCCCCTTTTAACAAATAATGGCAGCAGAGTCCCCCTTTACACATTAAGGCAGCAGAATCCCTCTTTTTACACAATACGGCAGTGTTCCCCTTTTTACACATTAAGGCAGCAGAGTCCCCCTTTTTACACATTATGGCAGGCAGAGTCCCTCTTTTTACACATTACAGCAGGCAGATTTCCCCTTTTTACACATTAAAGCGGCAGAGTTCCCCTTTTTACATATTACGGCAGCAGAGACCCCCTTTTTACACATTATGGCAGCAGAGTCCTCCTTGAGAGAGGGGAGGGATTATACTTACCTTTGACCAGCCGGCAGTCTTCTCTTCCTTCCCCCCCCCCCCTAAGCTGCGTCTCTTCACAGCGCATGGCACTGTTGGTGGGCTGGGGGTAGACTGGGGGCAGGTTGAGAGAGTGTGGACCCCACACTGCAGCAGTGGCGGAGCGGCCAGGTTGGTGTTGCCGGTGGTCCTGTGCCCACAGTGCATCTGGCGCACCGGTAGTTATGGCCCTGTACTTTAGATAGACACCTCTTTAAGGGCTTGTTGAATAAGATAAGACAAGAGTAAACTACTCAATTATGCAAGCATCTGGATGACTGATCTATATTTGTTCTTTATAGATCACAATAGTAAACATATGACAGTACAATGGTGGGGTATCACTGAATGGAGATTGCAGCTGCAGGAGTAGAGCTGGCGTTGCCATGGCAACGAAGAAGCAGCTGCAGGTGGGCAGTTTCCTGAGGAGGGGAGAACAGAAGGTTCTGCATCCATTCTGTTGGGAAAGCCCACCAGTGGGAGATGTGAGCTGGGCAGTGTACCGCTATTGCTGAGACCAAAGAGTAGTGGAGCATCCATTACAGTGAAGCTGGGGCCCATCCAGTAACCAAATGAGTTACAGATAGAAGCTAGAGAGAGACGCAGAGACCTTATTCGGAGTCTTCTGCATGTTATGCTAATGCTGATTTTCTAAAAACGGAGAGACACCCACTTGCAGGTGTAGTTTCTCCGTCTGTGTATGGCCTCCGGCGTCAGAGGCTGTGTGTCTTTGGATGCAGCTGCTTTCAGCGACACGTGTATCGACTTAGTCATCCTTCTGTTATCTCCAAGTTACACCTACTAAAATCCACAGACCCTGCATACAATTTTGTACCTCGTCTCAGAGCGCTGACAATGGGGATGCATACTTGTTTGCGATTTTTGCTAAACTATGATCCAAGCTGAATGAAGGCCATAGACAGAAAAAGGGGAGGTGAAAAAGTAATAGGAAATATTTTATGACGTTTTCAGGGACCACTAAGGTTAAGGAATAGTCTGAGAGATGATGTGAAAGAAGCCAATCTGGAAATATAGGTGGCAACAGAAGGTAATGGTGAGAGTGGTAGAGCTAGCAACCAGCGCAGTGACCGACAGAGATTTAGCACTGTATAACAGTGGGCCTAATTTCAGAGTTGATCGCAGCAGCAAATTTGTTAACAGTTGGACAATGTGTACTGCAGGGGGTAATTCCAAGTTGATCGCAGCAGGAATTTTTTTTGCAGTTGGGCAAAACCATGTGCACTGCAGGGGGGGCAGATATAACATGTGCAGAGAGAGTTAGATTTGGGTGGGGTGTGTTCGAACTGAAATCTAAATTGCAGTGTAAAAATAAAGCAGCCAGTATTTACCCTGCACAGAAACAAAATAACCCACCCAAATCTAACTCTCTCTACAAATCTTATATCTGCCACACCTGCAGTGCACATGGGGGGGGGGTAATTCAGAGTTGATCGCAGCAACAACTTTGTTAGCGGTTGGACAAAACCATGTACACTGCAGGTGGGGCAGATATAATATTTGCAGAGAGAGTTAGATTTTGATGGGGTATTTTGTTTCTGTGCAGGGTGAATACTGGCTGCTTTATTTTTACACTGCAATTTAGATTTCAGTTTGAACACACCCCACCCAAAACTAACTCTCTCTGCCCACCCTGCAGTGCACATGGTTTTGCCCAACTGCTAACAAATTTGCTGCTGCGATCAACTCTGAATTACCCCCATTATCTCAAACGCAGTACAATCCACGGGTCAACTCCAAGCACTAACACACAGTTTATACTGACGCTTGCAGTGCTTTTAGTCTATGAAAAAAAGGTACCAGTACTCATAAACCTGAGCTCACCTCCAGCTTGCAGAAGGTTCTGTGGAAGCTAAATGTCTTCCTGATCTATAAAGTAGTTACATTGTAGATACAACTACCAGACAGGAGTGTTAAACTTAGAGATGTGCGCTGACACCATGTTTTGGATCTGTATTCATCTTCATGTTTTGGTTTCGCAAAAGCACCTAGACGTGTTTTGGTTTTGGATCTGCATTCTTTTTAAGACGCTATTGGTACGCATGTAACTTGGGAGTGTTTTTGTTCCTATAGTATTATTAACCTCAATAACATTAATTTCCAGTCATCTTTGACCACCTCACAGCTCGCAATATTGTTCACTGATATAGGCCAAAGGCTGGCTGGCTGGCTAAGTGAAGCGACAGAGCAGCGGCACAAACACACGGCAGTTACTTTAAGAATATAGCACACTATGAAACATTGCAGAACAGCAGTAGCAGACAGGATGGCAGTGTAATAAATTATATGACCCATAAATTGAATGTTTTCAAATGAAAAGGCCACAGGGCAGTACAGGGAAATGGAGGTGGAGTATGTATGTAGTGGAAGGAAGGTAAAGGAAGGATTGATTGATTGGTTTAATTGCTTGACTAAGAAAATTAATAAGGGAGGAGGAAGGGTAGTATGGCCAGCAGGTCAGCCTTCTTACCTTTGTCAGGAATATTTAGCTATTAACATTACTCTTCAACCCATGTTGGGAATCCTTGACTATTAACATTGCTCTTCTACCCTTGTAAGGAATCCTTGACTATTGCATTAACATTGTATTGTTCTCTGGTTAAAATGTGTCGCAAATTAGTAATGTATTAGAGCAACAACCAGTAAATATGTTTGTCTATGCATAATGTCCCCAATGCCACCACAAAATACAGACCATTATGAAAAAAAAAAAAAATGGTTCAAGATGGAATTTTCTTTGGGCCCTGCTACCAACCCTTATGTTGGATATTAAAAAGGAAATGCACAGTTTAACGAACCAGGCACTTCAGCAACAGGGAATGCCCCCTCCTCTCTTAAACGCTCCTGCCTATTACCATAGAATATTCTGTCAAATCCACCTACACTAGAATTATGTAGATTTTATAGTAGAACATGAAAAGATTGTGTAAAGAGCATGGAATATAATTTAAAATTTTAAAATTTTCCTAAACCATGCATCTTTTGCAGTACACTGGTAGGCCCAGATGATGCAGGGGCATAACCAAGTCCAAGGGGCATGGCCACACCTACTTTGGCAAAATAATAGGTACTATGTGTGCCGTGGGCATTTCTTCTCCACAGCTGACCCATGCATCTGCCAGGCCCCTCAGACAAGCCCAGGCAATTGGCAGCCCCATAACAGGGCTTAGTAGTGCTCTGTGCCCACCACACCTCCCGAGAGCATGATGTCATGCAGAAGGGGCGGGCTGACAGCGGTCCTCAGGATGCTTCTGCGGGCTGTTTTAGGCTGCAATCTGCATATCTGGAATGTCCAAAGGACGCACTGGCAGAGCTGTAGCAGCGATTCTAGCTGCTGGGTCCTATTCCAGGCACCCTGTAGCCAGTTGCCATAATCAAGGGGAAGGGACAGTGCCACCTACAGAGAATTGCGCTCTGTGTGGCGTCATCACTTGCACAGCCTTAGTTACGGCTATAGAAATCCCCCCCCCCCCCTCCCCCAGGAACCAGCAATCCCTATACCTACAGAAGTATATAATTATATCTACAGACTGTTTATCTTGGAATATTACCCAAGGAAGTGTTAAAACATCTATCTTTACTGTTAGGGTACATTTATGATAGATGGTACAAGGAAAAGGTGCTGTAACCTATTCCAAGTTATGTCAGTTTTCTAGCAATGATTAGAACAGAGCTGTAAATAGACAGTTTGGTGCCCTGTGCCAGAAAGAGAATTGGTGCCCCCCCACATATTTAAAATAAGGACAGACTTCATGGGGAAGGGGATTGGCCACAGAACAGTACCAATTCCCATTACACCACACAGTAGTGTCCGTAGTAGGCCCTACACACTGGCGGATACGCCTCAGAGGTGCCTGACGGGCGATACGGACGACGGACGCCCCAGCGGCGGGGTGTGTGTGTGTGACTGGGTGAGTGAAGTTTTTCTTCTCCCGTCACCCGACCCCATAGCCCTGCATGCTAATATGGACAAGATTGTCCATATTGGCATGCATGTATAAACGTCCCAGTACCAACGATGAACGAGCGCAGGGCTGCGCATTGTTCATCGTTGGGGCTTACACACTGAAAGATATGAACGATATCTCGTTCGTTAATGAACAATATCATTCATATCTTTCAGTGTTATCGCTTAGTGTGTAGGGCCCATTAGTCTCATTACACCGCACAGTAGTGTCAGCTAGTCACATTACACCACATAGTAGTGTTCACTAGTCACATTACACAGTAGTGTCTACTAGTCACACTACACCACACAGTAGTGTCCCTTATTCAAATGACACTGCAGCATAGTACTCCTTATAAAGGTTATGCCACTAATACACATTACACCACACAGTAGTACTCCTTATATACGTTATGCAACAGTAGAGCCCCTTATACACGTTACACCACAGAAAAACCCTTTTCTCTAACGTCCTAGAGGATGCTGGGGACTCCGTAAGTACCATGGGGATAGATAGACGGGCTCCGCAGGAGACATGGACACTTTAAGAAAGAATTTAGTTCCTGGTGTGCACTGGCTTCTCCCTCTATGCCCCTCCTCCAGACCTCAGTTTGATACTGTACCCAGAGGAGCTGGGTGCTTTTCAGTGAGCTCTCCTGAGTTTACAGATAGAAAGTATTTTGTTAGGTTTTTTATTTTCAGGGAGCTCTGCTGGCAACAGACTCCCTGCATCGTGGGACTGAGGGGAGAGAAGCAGCCCTACTCTCTGAAGTTAGGTCCTGCTTCTTAGGCTACTGGACACCATTAGCTCCAGAGGGATCTCACCCTCGCCGTCCGTCCCAGAGCCGCGCCGCCGTCCCCCTCGCAGAGCCGGAAGATAGAAGCTGGGTGAGTATGAGAAGAAAAGAAGACTTCACAGGCGGCAGAAGACTTCATGATCTTCACTAGAGGTAACGCACAGCACTGCAGCTGTGCGCCATTGCTCCACACACCTCACATACTCCGGTCACTGTAAGGGTGCAGGGCGCAGGGGGGGCGCCCTGGGCAGCATTTGGGACTTCATGTTGGCAAAAAGTACACATATATACAGCTGGGCACTGTATATATGTATGAGCCCCCGCCAAAATTACTGTTTAAGTGGGACAGAAGCCCGTCGTCGAGGGGGCGGGGCTTCTCCCTCAGCACTCACCAGCGCCATTTTTTTCTCCACAGCACCGCTGAGAGGAAGCTCCCCGGGCTCTCCCCTGCTGATACACGGTAGAAGAGGGTTGAAAAGAGAGGGGGGGCACATAATTAGGTGCAAAAACTATACATACAGCAGCTACTGGGTTAACATTAAGTTACTGTGTTATTCCTGGGATATTATAGCGCTGGGGTGTGTACTGGCATACTCTCTCTCTGTCTCTCCAAAGGGCCTTGTGGGGGAACTGTCTTCAGAAGGGACATTCCCTGTGTGTGTGTGGTGTGTCGGTACGCTTGTGTCGACATGTCTGAGGAGGAAGGCTATGTGGGAGAGGAGCGGGAGCAAATGAATGTGGTGTCTCCGCCGACGGCGCCACCACCTGATTGGATGGATATGTGGAAGGTTTTAAATGATAATGTTAATTCCTTGCATAAAAGATTTGACAAGGCTGATGCATTGGGATAGTCAGGGTCTCAACCCGTGCCTGACCCTATGTCGCAGGGGCCGTCAGGGTCTCATAAGCGCCCACTATCCCAAATTGTTGACACAGATACCGACATGGATTCTGACTCCAGTATCGATTACGATGATGCAAAGTTACAGCCAAAATTGGCTAAATCCCTTCGATATATGATAATAGCAATAAAGGATGTTTTGCACATCACAGAGGAAACCCCTGTCCCTGACACGAGGGTGTATATGTATAAGGGAAAGAAGCCTGAGGTAACTTTTCCCCCCTCACACTCCAAATAAATTAAAAAAAATGCAGATTTCCAAACGGATTCTTATGGCGTATCCTTTCCCGCCAACGGATAGGCTACGATGGGAATCCTCCCCTAGGGTGGACAAAGCTTTAACGCGCTTATCCAAAAAGGTAGCCCTGCCGTCCCAGGATACGGCTACCCTCAAAGATGCTGCTGATCGCAAACAGGAGGTTACCCTGAAGTCCATTTATACACATTCGGGTACCTTACTAAGACCGGCAATTGCGTCGGCCTGGGTATGTAGTGCTGTAGCGGCATGGACGGATACCTTATCTGAGGAATTGGATACCCTAGATAAGGATACTGTATTATTGACCCTGGGGCATATTAAAGACGCTGTCCTATATATGAGAGATGCTCAAAGAGACATTAGTCTACTGGGTTCTAGAATAAACACTATGTCGATTTCTGCCAGAAGTGTCCTGTGGACTCGGCAATGGACAGGTGATGCCGACTCAAAAAGGCATATGGAGGTTTGACCTTACAGGGGTGAGGAATTGTTCGGGGAAGGTCTCTCGGACCTGGTCTCCACAGCTACAGCTGGAAAGTCAAATTTTTTGCCTTATGTTCCCTCACAGCCTAAAAGAGCACTGCATTATCAAATGCAGTCCTTTCGTTCACAAAGAAACAAGAAAGTCCGAGGTGCGAGGTGCCAGAGGTAGGGGCAGAGGAAAGAAGCTGCACAATGCAGCTAGTTACCAGGAACAGAAGTCCTCCCCGGCCTCTGCAAAATCCACCGCATGACGCTGGGGCTCCACTGGCGGAGTCGGGCCCGGCGGGGGCACGTCTTCAGAATTTCAGCCACATGTGGGTTCACTCCCAGGTGGATCCCTGGGCAATAGAAATTGTGTCTCAGGGTTACAAGCTGGAATTCGAAGAGGTGCCTCCTCGCCGGTATTTCAAATCGGCCCTACCATCTTCCCCCCAAGAGAGGGAGATAGTGTTAAACGCAATACAAAAATTGTATCTTCAGCAGGTGGTGGTCAAGGTTCCCCTCCTTCAACAGGGAAGGGGTTATTATTCGACCATGTTTGTAGTCCCGAAACCGGACGG
The DNA here is from genome assembly GCF_028390025.1 of Pseudophryne corroboree. Lineage (NCBI taxonomy): Eukaryota > Metazoa > Chordata > Amphibia > Anura > Myobatrachidae > Pseudophryne > Pseudophryne corroboree. The sequence goes on from NC_086444.1 coordinate 642,515,715, forward strand.
TTCGGTCAGACCCATATTGAATTTAAAATCTCTGAACCTATACTTGAAAAGGTTCAAGTTCAAGATGGAATCGCTAAGAGCGGTCATCGCAAGCCTGGAAGGGGGGGATTTTATGGTGTCACTGGACATAAAGGATGCGTACCTTCATGTCCCCATTTATCCACCTCATCAGGCATACCTAAGATTTGCAGTACAGGATTGTCATTTCCAATTTCAGACGTTGCCGTTTGGTCTCTCAACGGCCCAGAGGATTTTCACCAAGGTAATGGCGGAAATGATGGTGCTCCTGCGGAAGCAAGGTGTCACAATTATCCCGTACTTGGACGATCTCCTCATAAAAGCGAGATCAAGAGAGCAGTTTCTGAACAGCGTATCTCTTTCACTGAAAGTGTTACAGCAACACGGCTGGATTCTCAATATTCCAAAGTCGCAGTTGGTTCCTACGACTCGTCTGCCCTTCTTGGGCATGATTCTGGACACGGACCAGAAGAGGGTTTATCTCCCGATAGAGAAGGCCCAGGAACTCATGACTCTGGTCAAGAACCTATTGAAACCAAAACAGGTGTCAGTGCATCATTGCACTCGAGTCCTGGGAAAGATGGTGGCGTCATACGAGGCCATTCCCTTCGGCAGGTTCCATGCGAGGACTTTCCAATGGGACCTACTGGACAAGTGGTCCGGGTCACATCTTCAGATGCATCGGTTGATCACCCTGTCCCCCAGGGCCAGAGTGTCACTCCGGTGGTGGCTGCAGAGTGCTCACCTTCTCGAGGGCCGCAGATTCGGCATTCAGGATTGGATCCTGGTGACCACGGACGCAAGCCTCCGAGGTTGGGGAGCAGTCACACAGGGAAAAAATTTCCAGGGTCTTTGGTCAAGTCAAGAGGCTTGTCTTCACATCAACATCCTGGAGCTAAGGGCCATATACAACGCCCTACGTCAAGCGGAGACCTTACTTCGCGACCAACCAGTTCTGATCCAGTCAGACAACATCACCGCAGTGGCTCATGTAAACCGCCAAGGCGGCACAAGGAGCAGAGTGGCAATGGCGGAAGCCACCAGAATTCTTCGCTGGACGGAGAATCATGTAAGCACACTGTCAGCAGTGTTCATTCCGGGAGTGGACAACTGGGAAGCAGACTTCCTCAGCAGACACGACCTACACCCGGGAGAGTGGGGACTTCATCCAGAAGTCTTCGCACAGATTGTGAGTTGGTGGGAACTGCCACAGATAGACATGATGGCGTCCCGCCTCAACAAAAAGCTACAGAGGTATTGCGCCAGGTCAAGAGACCCTCAGGCAGTAGCGGTAGACGCCCTAGTGACACCATGGGTGTTCCGGTTAGTCTATGTATTTCCTCCTCTTCCTCTCATACCAAAGGTGTTGAGGATAATAAGAAGAAAAGGAGTGAGAACAATCCTCATTGTTCCAGATTGGCCAAGACGGACCTTGTATCCAGATCTGCAGGAAATGCTCACAGAAGATCCGTGGCCCCTTCCTCTAAGACAGGACCTGTTGCAACAGGGACCCTGTCTATTCCAAGACTTACCGCGGCTGCGTTTGACGGCATGGCGGTTGAACGCCGGATCCTAGCAGAAAAAGGCATTCCGGTTGAGGTTATCCCTACACTGATAAAGGCTAGGAAGGAAGTAACAGCAAAACATTATCACCGTATATGGCGAAAATATGTTTCTTGGTGTGAGACCAAGAATGCTCCTACGGAAGAATTCCATCTGGGCCGTTTCCTTCACTTCCTACAAACTGGAGTGAATTTGGGCCTTAAATTAGGCTCCATTAAGGTCCAGATTTTGGCCCTATCCATTTTCTTTCAAAAACAGAAGTTCAGACTTTTGTAAAGGGAGTGCTGCATATTCAGCCTCCTTTTGTGCCTCCGGTGGCACCTTGGGATCATAACGTGGTGTTAAGTTTCCTAAAGTCACACTGGTTTGAACCACTTAAAACAGTGGAGTTGAAATATCTCACGTGGAAGTTGGTCATGTTATTGGCCTTGGCTTCGGCTAGGCGAGTGTCTGAATTAGCGGCTTTGTCACATAAAAGCCCCTATTTGGTCTTCCATATGGATAGAGCAGAATTGCGGACCCGTTCGCAATTTCTGCCAAAAGTGGTATCATCTTTTCATATGAACCAACCTATTGTGGTGCCTGTGGCTACACGTGACTTGGAGGATTCGGAGTTACTTGATGTGGTCAGGGCTTTGAAAATGTATGTGGCCAGAACGGCTAGAGTCAGGAATACTGAAGAGCTGTTTGTCCTGTATGCATCCAACAAGATTGGTGTCCCTGCTTCAAAGCAAACTATTGCTCGCTGGATTTGTAACACGATTCAGCAAGCGCATTCTACGGCTGGTTTGCCGTTACCAAAATCGGTCAAGGCCCATTCCACTAGGAAGGTGGGCTCTCCTTGGGTGGCTGCCCGGGGGGTCTCGGCACTACAGCTGTGTCGAGCTGCTACTTGGTCGGGTTCAAACACTTTTGCAAAATTCTAGAAGTTTGAGACCCTGGCTGAGGAGGACCTCATGTTTGCTCAATCGGTGCTGCAGAGTCATCCGCACTCTCCCGCCCGTTTGGGAGCTTTGGTATAATCCCCATGGTCCTTACGGAGTCCCCAGCATCCTCTAGGATGTTAGAGAAAATAAGATTTTACTTACCGGTAAATCTATTTCTCGTAGTCCGTAGAGGATGCTGGGCGCCCGTCCCAAGTGCGGACTTCTTCTGCAATACTTGTATATAGTTATTGCTTCAATAAGGGTTATGTTATAGTTACATCGGTCTTGAACTGATGATTTGTTGTTTTCATACTGTTAACTGGGTAGAAACATAAACATAGAATTTGACGGCAGATAAGAACCACTTGGCCCATCTAGTCTGCCCCTTTTTTTTTATCCTTTAGGTAATCTCAACCCTTTTTGAACCTTAATTCTTTGTAAGGATATTCATATGCCTATTCCAAGCATGTTTAAATTGCTCTACAGTCTTAGCATGTTTAAATTGCTCTACAGTCTTAGCCTCTACCACCTCTGATGGGAGACTATTCCACTTATCCACTACCCTTTCTGTGAAGTAATTTTTCCTTAAATTTCCCCTGAACCTCCCCACCTCCAGTCTCAGTGTATGTCCTCGAGTTCTAATACTTCTCTTCCTTTGAAGAAAGTTTCCCTCCTGAACTTTGTTAAGACCCTTGATATATTTGAAAGTTTCTATCATGTCTCCCCTTTCCCTTCTCTCCTCCAAACTATACATGTTAAGATCTTTTAGCCTTTCCGGGTACGTTTTGTGATGTAGGCCATGCACCATTTTAGTTGCCCTTCTTTGTACACTCTCTAATGCAGGCATGTCCAAACTGCGGCCCTCCAGCTGTTGAGAAACTACACATCCCAGCATGCCCTGACACAGCTTTAGCATTCTCTGACAGCAAAACTGTGTCAGGGCATGCTGGGATATGTAGTTTCACAACAGCTGGAGGGCCGCAGTTTGGACATGACTGCTCTAATGTATTTATATCCTTCTGGAGATATGGTCTCCAGAACTGGACACAGTATTCCAGATGGGGCCGCACCAATGACCTATACAGTGGCATTATCACTTCTTTTTTCCTGCTACTGATTCCTCTCCCTATGCAACCAAGCATCTGACTTGCCTTTCTCATTGCTTTGTTGCATTGCTTTCCTGCCTTCAAGTCACTTGAAATAGTGACTCCTAAATCCCTTTCCTCCTCAGTAATTTCCATTATAGTACCCTTGATACTATATTTAGCCTTTGGGTTTTTGAGACCCAAGTGCATGATTTTGCATTTTTTAGCATTAAACTGTTGTTTCCACGTTCTTGACCATTTCTCAAGCCTAGCTAGGTCATCAATTTATTTGTTTTACCCCTCCCGGTGTGTCTACCCTGTTGCATATCTTTGTATCATCTGCAAAAAGGCATACCTTCCCTTCAATACCATCTGCAATGTCACCAACAAAGATATTAAAGAGAACTGGATCAAGTACAGATCCCTGGGGTACTCCACTGGTAACATTTCCCTCCATAGATTGCACTCCATTAACTACGACTGTCTGTTTCCTATCCTGCAACCAGGTTCTTATCCATTTAACTGTTTTATAATCCACCCCCACGCTTTCAAATTTATTTAGCAGTCTGCGATGTGGGACAGTGTCAAATGCCTTACTAAAGTCTAGATATGCTACATCTACAGCTCCCCCTTGATCTATTATTTTCGTCACAGAGTCAAAAAAGTCAATAAGATTTGTTTGGCATGATCTACCACCAGTAAATCCATGCTGTTTTGGATTCTGTAAGTGGTTTGATTTAAGATATTCCACAACTCTTTATTTTAATAGTTTTTCCATTACTTTCCCCACTACTGATGTAAGGCTTACTGGTCTGTAGTTACTTGCTTCTTCCTTGCTTCCACTTTTGTGCAGTGGAACTACATTTGCTCTTTTCCAGTCCTCTGGAATGGCACCTGTATTTAGTGACTGGTTAAATAATTCTGTTAATGGTGTAACCAGCACATCTTTTAGCTCTTTGAGTATCCTTGGGTGTATCCCATCTGGTCCCATTGATTTATCCACTTTTAGTTGTGAAAGTTCTGTTAGGACCTTCTCATCTGTAAATGTACTTTCATCTACCTTATTTTTATGAATGTCCTTGCAACTTAACTGTGGCCCCATCCCTTCTTCTGTAGTAAATACTGAGCAAAAATAATTATTTAGGTGATCTGCTATTGCCTTGTCTCCCTCTACCAAATTCTCACTCTCTGTCTTAAGTCTTATTATTCCTCCATTTGATTTTCTCCTTTCACTTATATACTTAAAAAAAGTTTTTGCCCCCTTTATCTACTGACTGGGCCATTTTTTCCTCAGCTTCTGCCTTTGCACGTCTGATCACTTTCTTAGCATCCTTCCGTCTGTCAAGATACACCTCTTTGTCATTATTATTTTGAGTCTGTTTGTATTTCCTAAAAGCCATCTTTTTTGCTTTCACACTAGTTGATACTTCTTTTGTGAACCACACTGGCTTCCTTTTCCTGGTGCTTTTCCTAACCCTTTTGATCCAAAGATTAGTTGCACTTAGTATTGCACTTTTCAGTTTTCCCCACCTCTCCTGCACTCCATCCAAGTTCCACCAGCCCGCCAATGAATCACTTAAACATCTCCCCATTTTTGCAAAATCAGCATTTCTAAAATCCAACACCTTTGTTTTTGTGTGACAGGAGTTGGATCCTGTCTTTATACTAAACCATACTGCTTGATGATCACTGGATCCCAGGTGCTCACCCACATATATGTCGGATATCCTATCACCATTTGTAAGAATTAAATCTAATATTGAATCTTTGCGAGTGGGCTCCATCACCAATTGCTTAAGAGATGCTCCCTGTAAGGAATGTAGAAATTTGCCACTTGTAGCTGAATTTGCAAAAGACCCCTCCCAATTTACATCAGGTAAATTAAAGTCTCCCATGATTATGACTTCTCCCTTTAAAGCCATTTTAGTGATGTCCAACAATAGGTTTCTGTCCAAATCCTGCCCCTGGCCTGGTGGTCTATAGATCACCCCAATGCGAATAACATCCTTCTCCCCGGTTTCTATGGTGACCCAAAGGGCCTTTTTCTTAAATATTTTGTATTAAAGTAGCATTTATGCTTTTTTTCACATACATTGCTACCCCTCCTCCTATTCTTCCTATTCTATCCTTCCTAAATAAATTGTTTCCTGGTATAGCTATGTCCCAGTCATGATTTTCATTGCACCATGACTCTGTAATTGCCACAAAATCCAGGTTATCCCTTGTCATTATCGCAATTAGCTCTGGAATCTTGTCTCCTAAGCTCCTAGCATTTGCACACATAGCTTTAAGAATTTTGTCTGTGCATTTGTTATTAGTTGCCATGTCCAGACTGTACAAAATAAATGACAAGTTTTAAGTTGAAATTACCTGTTTGGGGATGTTGCTCAGTGTTTGATATATATATCAATCAATTTTTTTTACTAATCAGGAATCACACTGTTTCCTTTACACCATGAATACACCTCCCTAAATGTAAAGATATAGTACACCTGACCACAATGACCAAATGATCAAAGGAGGTAAACACCAGAGAGCATGCAATAATAAACTATGTTTCACTGTGCAACTTCCCCACACATGCAATGCCAATTACAAGCCAATTATTACAGGTAGTTGTCACAAGATATACGGTGTGATTGGTGTGGCTGGTATGAATCTTGCCCTTGGATTAACAAAATCCTTCCCTTGTACTGTCCATCTCCTCTGGGCACAGTTTCTCTAACTGAGGTCTGGAGGAGGGGCATAGAGGGAGGAGCCAGTGCACACCAGGAACTAAATTCTTTCTTAAAGTGCCCATGTCTCCTGCGGAGTCCGTCTATCCCCATGGTCCTTACGGAGTCCCCAGCATCCTCTACGGACTACGAGAAATAGATTTACCAGTAAGTAAAATCTTATTTATACACATTAGAGCACCTTATATACATTATGCCAGGCAGAGCCCCTACACCTTATTCCTACTCCATCTCATCATTACTTTCCCCACTACAGGGTGTAGTGTCAGTGAGTAGACTGTGTGTGTAAGCTGGGTGTAGTGTCAGTTATCAGTGTGTGTGTGAGAGCATGGTGTAGTGTGAGCGAGCAGGGCATAGTGTCAGTGAGCAGTGTGTGTGTGAGCAGGATATAATGTCAGTGTGTGTGGGGCGGGGGAGGTAGGTGTGTGTGTGAGAGCAACCCGCCTCCCATGAGCAGCTATGCTCAGGCTTACTTTATGGACTATTTCACACGCTGCGGTTTTGTCCAGATGGCAAAAAGCCAGACAAACTTTGTCCAGTTTTTTTACTGTCCGGCAGTCCCTTACACACACTCCGGGTTTGTGCGGTGTTTAATGCTGTGTGCATGCGCAGCAGCGGCACGAAAACCCGGTGTGTGTGAAAGAACACATTCACCACATTCAAACACACACTCCAGAGCCTCCAGGGACAGCACAGGCACGGCCCGGCAGCCATCCTCTTCAGTGGATAGAGACGGCTGCTACACGACAACCGGGCCATGTCCATGCTGTGTGAAATTACTCATCTGGCTTAAGTATTGACTACAATCCCGGCACAGCAAACAGCCATTCAGGAGTTTACCGTGACGGTCAAAACCCTAACTGTGCTGAGTAGCAGAAAGCTGGCTCCAGTACTCGGAACTCAGTGTAGACACTGCAGGAGAGGAGGAGGTGGGGGATACAAAGCAGAGCAAAGGGGGGAAAGAAACTCATAGACTGCCCAGCGCTGCCCACTGTGATGTATATTAGCAGCGGTCGACCCTAGTTACGGCCCTGGATTACAAAGTGAACCCAAATGTCTCAGTTACTGTGGGTTACAGATTATGTGCCCAATTCATTTCTGTACGCACATGTCTTAGTAGCTGCAAATTTTTAGGCTACGGAATTGCTAAACCCTCAGAAACTGCGTACACACACACACACACACACACACACACACACACCCTATACACAATAATGAGGAATATTGACTCCTAGAGTTGGCCTATGGCTATGCAGACTGAACATGGCAGTGGCGATGCTTAGCAAAATAAAAGCTTCTGTTAGTAGTGGATGCAGCATACCCTCCAAGTGCACCTTTTTACCAGGTACAGTACCTTTTCTCTGTGGTCTGTACCGATTTTTGACTCTGCATTTTTCCATTGAAAGTATTGGAAAAGGGGCATGGCCATGCCCCCTTTACCTGTAGCCATGCCCCCTTTCCTAATTTGTACCGATTTTTATATGTCTGCACTCCTCAAATTATGTGGGCTCAATCTTCCCAATTTAGAGAAAAATGCAGTGTGCTGTCTATAGTGCTCCCAGGGAATAGCGATTATATCACACAGGGGAGATTCTGGGCATCTGGACCCTCCCACCCAAATGCATTCCTGGTGAAGGCCCGGAGACTAACATCCCTTTTGTAGGGCCTGAGCAGGGCCGAAACTAGGGGGGGGCTAGGGGTGCAGGTGACCTGGGCGCCGGATTGGAGGGGGCGCCGAGACCCCCAAACACCGCCGCGGCACTTTTAAACCCCCTTCTCCCGAGTGCCCAGCTCGGGGGGCGGGGTTTCGCGGAATGACGCGATTACGTCATGACGTCACGGCGCAAACGCGTCATTCAACGAAACCCCGCCGGAGGAGGGAGAACTGAAGGGGGAGCCCGGAGCCGCGCAGACGAGGAGGGAGAAGCGGCTGAAGAGCGGCGAGAACCGCTTCAAATGTAAGTCAGCCCCTCTCCCTTCCTCTCCCTTCCTCTCTCTCTCTCTCCCTCCCTCTCCCCACCACCTGCCGTAATGTTTAAAATGGGGACCTGTGCCTGCGTACTGTGTAAAATGGGGACCTGTGCCAGCGTACTGTGTAAAATGGGGACCTGTGCCAGCGTACTGTGTAAAATGGGGACACTTGCCAGCGTACTGTGTAAAATGGGGACCTGTGCCTGCCGCAATGTGTAAAATGGGGACACTTGCCAGCAAACTGTGTAAAATGGGGACACTTGCCAGCTTACTGTGTAAAATGGGGACACGTGCCTGCCGCAATGTGTAAAATGGGGACACTTTTTCCTGCCGCAATGTGTAAAATGGGGACACTTTTTCCTGGATATGAAATTTATGTTAGAAAAGGCAGTTTTTCAGGTTAAAAAGTTCTGAAAGAGATATATATATATATATATATATATATAATATTTTTATTCATTTATTTATTTTTTATTTTATTATTTTTTATTCATTCATTGTAAAATAATTTTTTTTTTTTTTGCGGGGGGGGGGGGGGGGGGGGGGGGTGTCAAATGACTACCTTGCCCCGGGTGACAGAAATCCTAGTTTCGGCCCTGGCCTGAGTAAAGCAAAAAAAAACCCAAAACAGCAAGCAACGCATGTTTCAATGCAATGGGTGCAAATACATTTTTTTGGGTAACATGGTATTGCCAAGGAGCACATCTCTTTTTGCTTTGCTCCCGACTGTAGTCAGAGCTGTACGCTAATGCATTCACAGCTGCAATCCCTATGCAGTGTATGTGTGGAAATATGCTAACGCTGTAGCCGCCTGGAAATTATTGGGCCGGCCATCAGTAGCTTTGCAGATCCCTGCAACTACAAACACGTACAGTAGCTGTAACCTTATGGTAGCAAGAACTGAGACGCTGGCACCATGTTTACTGCATACAGGATTGCAGGTGTAGGTTGTTTCTGTCGCCGCTCGTTGTAACCGCCCACAAGCGATTCATGTCAATCACTTTGCGAAGAAATCCTCACTGCGAGCGGCATCACTAAGGTACCTAGACGTGCGGCCAGTGCGACCAAGATGCCTGCCGATAATCACTCAACTCCACAAATATTGGCATTGCATACTGTACATCTCTTAATCAGGCCCATACTGTCTAATGCACTATGGAGTAACTACAGTACAAATAAGTTTCTTAACAGGACATGAGCCGTTTATTCACATCCAGTTTATGTCCAGGCATCTCTCATGGGCAAATATCTACCAACCCTCAAAGCTCAATTTATCAAATGACCTTAATGTCCAAGAGGGCTTGTTATCACAGTCATACATATAAAGCTAGGTGATGCATCGCGCCCTACGGGCGCTCTTCACACCGTCATAAGGGGCTACACCCTCTTAACCCTTGCAGTGTGCAATATTTGTATTATATGGAGTATTACCTCCAATCATAATTGTGAGTGGTTAAATATTGCAAGGACAAAGGGCGTGCAATGGTTAAGGGGTCGTAGCCCCTTGCAACGGCTTGAACAATGCACGCAGGGCCTGATGAATCACCTAGTAGGTGCTGTGGTTGGGGGAGTGGCAGGTGCGGGGGAGGGGCGGTTGCGGGGGTGCCGCGGGTGAGGCTGGTGCGGTGGTGACGCGGATAGGTGTCCAGATCCACCGTGGGTGGGGGAGGAGCGGTTGCAGGGGTGCCACAGGTGGGGAAGGGGTGGGTGCGGTGGTGCCACGGGTGGGGGAGGGTGTTCGGAGCCACCACGGGTGGTAGAGGGAGTGGGGGTGCCGCAGACTAACATAACAGAGAGAGTGGGTGATATAGTGGAGGGTAATGTCTGGACGCTGAATCAATGTAAAAGGTGACACTGCTGTGCAGTGCACTGGGTGTGCAGTGTCTGACACTGCACAGCACTCTCACTTTTTACATTGATTCAGCGAGTCAGTCAGTTCTGCCAGCCAGTCACTATTGTTAGCGCCGATGTCCCAACGTGCCGTATTACAGGGAAGTAGATGCACTAAATAAACTACAGCTCCCAGCAGCCCTTAACGCCAAAGCATTCCGGTGCCAAGGCCTGCTGGGAGCTGTAGTTTATTGAGTGCATCTTCTTCCCTGTAATGCGGTGCGTTGGGACACCGGCGCTAACAATAGTGACTGGCTGCTTTGCGAGTCTTCGGGAGAGCCACTGCCAAAGGGAGGACAGCAGCTTAGCTGCTTCCAGGAGAAGCATTACCCTCCCCTCCTCCACTCGCAGTACCTCCGGGCCCCATCCGCGGCACCCCCACCCCCCCGCAGTGGCTCCGAACCCCCCCCTCTCACCCGCGGCACCCCCGCAACCGATCCCCCCCTACCCGCGGTAGCTCCGGACACCCACCCCTCCCCCACCCGTGTCACCACCGCACCAGCCCCTCCCCCACCTGCCGCACCCCTGCAACCGCCCCTCTCCCATCCACGTCTCCCCCGCACCCACCACAGCACCTACTAGGTGATTTATCAGGCCCTGAGTGCGCTGTTCACACCGTTGCAAGAGGCTACGACCCCTTAACCATCGCACGCCCTTTGTCCGTGCAATATTTAACCACTCACACAATTATGATTGGAGGTAATACTCCATATAATACAAATATTGCACACAAGGGCGTGCAAGGGTTAAGGGGTGTAGCCCCTTACGACGGGGTGAAGAGTGCCCATAGGGCGCGATGAATCATCTAGTTTATCATATGCAACGTGTTTTAAAACTGCAAAATAATAAAACTCATTGATAAATCAGCCCCTATATATGGCCAACGGTTTCAGACTATTGGGCGAAAAGCCATGGATGGTCGGGCACAGTGTACATGCAGATAGCAGGAGCTTCCGCCATCGACTACTGAAACCATTGGATACAACATACAAACCATTAGTGGTTTGCCTCCACCGATGGCTGATCCATACCTCCCAACAAGATCCTCTTCAGGAGGGACACAATACTTTGCTCCTGGACTTCCCTCTTAATTTATGATTACCCTCACCTGTGCTGAAACACCTTTCTTATCCATTAACCTGTTCAATACAGGTGCTGCCAATCACAAATTAAGAGAAAAGCCCAGAAGCAGAACATGCTGTCCCTCCTGGACAGGATCATGTTGGGATGTATGCTGATCCATAGTTCTGCATTAATAGCTTGTATGACATCACCCCAGCTACCCTCTAGTAGAGTCTATAGCACCTTTATCCTGTGCACCAGTTATCAGAATAGCTTTTTACCATGTTACTGATACACAACAAGTAGTACAGCCCTTGTGTCGCCTACATAGCCTATACAGCAGGCACACTTCCCCTTGCCATACATTGTATCTGTGATCACTTATAGCAAAGGAAAGGGCCAGTGCTGCACAGACAAATAGGAAGTCACCCGGCCGGAGCACTAGGAACCGGCACTGGCGGAGTGATCAGCTGTCTCCCCCGCCGCCAGGCCGGCTCCCACATGGGCCGCCTCACACCTCTCACCGCATTACAGGCAGCCAGCTCTCCTCCCCTCCTCCCCGGCTCTGTCCTCCCCCTCCTGCCAAGCGCAGGCGCAGCTCCCACACTCGGCTCTCCTCGGCACGGATCGGCTATTTCCGCCTCTTTGTTTTAAACTCCAGCCGGAATTTTTTTCCTCCTCATTTTTCTCTCTTCTGTTTTTAACTAAGGGGGGACTCGTTGTGAGTACCGGAGACCCCCCTGCAGCCCCCTCCCCTCCACGGGGCCCTAGCAGCCGCATATATCCCCCCCTCCATAGCTTTCCCATCTGCACAGACACACACACCGAGCTTTCTCCTCTTGCCCTGTGTGTCTGTGCTGTGCCCGGTGGAGAAACCCCCTCCAGCAGCGAGCAGCGGCTTCATCTCCAGAGACACAGCAACTACAGCAGCAGCAGCCTCCCGACAATAAGAATTGCAGCAGCAGGTCAGTGCTCATTCCCACCCTGCAAAGTGAGAGAGGTGAAACTGGGATCTCTGATACATGGGCATAGTCATGATCATGACTCCCCCTCCCCACCAATCCAGCCCTCCCCTTTTCTGATATAGCACATCTTTTCTCTTTAATGCCCTTTACATATGTACTGTGTTAGCCCTGTTATCTCTCAGTCATGCTACAACCCCCTCATGCTTTTCCTCAGTCCTGTAACATCTCTATCCTGTGTTTTATTCCACCACAACCCTCGGCGACCCCCCCCCCCCCCCCCCTACTTTCTATGCCTGCCAAAGACCCCCTTGGCTTATGGCCTCAAGGGAGATTCCATAGTGCATCTGCCTTCCACCCCCAGCTAGGTCTTCTGTTGTGTTCTATATTATATACTCCCTGCTTGGGGTACTGTAGACTGGTAAATTGTCCTTTTACCCTTCTCTTACTTGACATTCCCATAATCTTTCATAGCTACATTCCCTGTAAACCTTCATTCATTTTTTCCAGGTCCATAGTAACCTGCAGCCAATATCATGCTCTCTGTATCTATGTGTCCCTAGCCTGTTTCAGTCTTCCTCTCCTGCTGTCCCTGTTGGGGACTTCTCTAGCACTTACTCTTGGCTTTTCGCCCACTTTTGCAACCTTACATTTTATTTCTCTTTTTCTCCTTCACCACTGTCTACCCTGTTACTTTTCTCCTATTTTCCCCAGACAATTGTCACTAGTCTCCAGTCACCTGAGACCACCCCTAGCACTATTCATGTAATGTTTGTTATGCTGGTTTATACATGATCACTCCATACCCATTGTTAGAGTGCAGCATGTTTTCCCCACCTGCGCCCACTTGTCTGTTTACATATATTATGACTACAGTATATCTCCTTATTGTGTTAGGCACTATCATCATCATCATCATCATCATTGGCACCAGCAGCCTTTAACTTTTTCTCTTAAAGTATCCCTAGATACCTGTTACAGCTCTTTTCCATTTTCAGAATATGTTTCTCTTTCTATGTTGAGCCCTTGCCATGTAACTGTAAGAGACCTGTTACAGTAACACCTGTAGCGCTGACCACTTGTTAGTACTTCCTCACTCCAATGATACCATGTGTATAAATATTCTATCTCTTTACTACACACCCTGACATTGCTTGTCCCATGTAATATTCTTTACTTCCATGTGATTGCCTGGACCCTGACAAATCTCTGCCATACACATTCAGCAGTGTCATCATCACCATTGTATACACTGCTACTGCTCTTTTAAGTACCTTAACCCAAGTTAAAGTTACTTCCTGTAAGTTTCTTGTTCATGAGCCAGCTGACTCCATCCTCATTAGCTAATGCCCTGCCTCTTTACTGCCCCCCTACTGCTAGTTACATGCTTGACACATGCCACACTAAATTGAATTGCCACCAAGTTCCAGGTACTTTGGTGCTTTACCCTTCACTAATCACCATTGACCTGGCAAAGGTCTTGTGCCCTGTCACTTTTCTCCTCCCGTTTTGTCAATGTGTTGCCCTTAATTTTCAGAGCCCTATTAGAATAAAATTACTTTTCGCTGAAAGTGCAATTTTTGTATAATGTGGGCATTTTTTTAAACTTTCGCTTACTTCTTCCCATCACCAGCATGTATTTCCCTTTCTGCCATTGTGATGTGATGTGGCATGCTAGCCTGCTTCTGCAATTTTCCTTAGATCTGTGTAGTCTTTAACATCCTCTTTTTTTTTTTAACTCCTTTATTTATTTATTTATTTATTTCTATGCTTGGTTATTTAATAGTCTCCAATTTGTTATTGCATCTATATGCCCACCTGTTATCTGGCCATTCTGGTCTAGTTTGCCGTCCTGTTATGGTTCTAGTTGCTGTTTATAAAGGTGAATTGTTTTTCTATTATTTCTGATATGTCGTTTAGTGGGCAAATAAGTTGCCACAATTCACAGATGAAGTACACCATCTTTTTTTATTGGATTAGAGTTGCTGAATAACGAATGATCTGCACCCACCACCCATCTGTTTATGAATAATATAATATCTTGATTGAGTCTGATATTGTAGTCATGCTGTGTGCTGAATGCCGGACTAGTGATTGTCACAGTATTCATACAGTTTCTTTTTCTATTTTAACTCTTCTGTATTTATATTGTATTTTCAAATTCCAGTAGATTCTAGGCATTTAATTATGTACATCGTTGCCATGTTGCCTGGATGATTGTAGATGGCTGCATAATGCATCATTCCTTTATTGAGACTGGAGTACTTCATTCTTAAAAGAGGTTTTAAAAGAAAAAAGTAATTCTGTTGATGTAGAAAAAGCTATGATGTTCTTCCCTGTCCAGTAGAGAGATTGGCATCTGGTACAACCAGTGCAACATGGATTACCAATATTTCTGATCTGGTTCTAGACAGTTATTACTTTGTGCTGAAAACTCTTATGCTGTCATCTCTCGCTTATGAAAAGTATAACTGGAAGAAATGTTATGATACAATTGCTAATTGCCATTGCATGTTATCATAATAATAAAGAGATTTATTAGATTGGATGTATTAACTGACTAAAGTTGGGTTTCAGACCAGATTCAAATCAAGAGTACATGTAGATGTGGATTGGGGGCTCCAATAAATCTTGTTAATTGGCCAATAATACATAGATGTAGGTTTGGCTTATACCATAGGCTTTCAACCTGCGGCCCTCCAACTGCTGTGAAACTACACATCCCAGCATGCCCTGCCTCAGTTTTAGCAAAATTGTGACAGGGCATGCTAGGATATGTAGTTCCACAGCAGCTGGGGGGCTAAAGAGCCATGTCTTAAACCATCTGACCTAATTCTTTTTTGCAAAGTTGATAGTGATTAATAATGTGTACTGGCAATTGCTTTAGCAGATTTTGAAACTATTCAAAGAATAAATGAGAGAAAACATATTTTCAGTTATTGGAAACTAATTAGAAATCTGAGTTGTTCCATAATTTAACAAACTTTTGTGTGGTAAAATGTTTCCATTGCATCCGACTTTTAAGATGTTTTATATTATTTGTACCTTAGCTGGTTTAATTCTTTGCTGGCTTCAAGTTTCCCCTAGGTGTGTTAGTAACTTTCAAGACAGGAAGCTTAGTGTACAGTAAAAAGCAATATATCTGATGATAAGCAATACATTCTTATTCCTCTGTTGCACAATTAATCTGAGACTATAATATTGTATATCTATTGTGGAATTTTGTTGGTTAAAACTGAAAGGCCAAATTCTTATGGCTATTTAGCACCCCCCCCTTCCCACACACATTTCCATGGCACTTGGATACTTCCACATTTTCCATCACTTTAGCAGTTGTTTCTTTACCACTGCAACTGCTCTCTTATACCGCTTTCACACCGCACAAATTTAGGTATGATGTGAAAGGGGTATGTTCCGATTTCCTGAGTCGTCTGACCTGGTATTTCAACCAGGGAGAAAAGCAGGGTTATTACCCAGTCAGGTGCAGCGTGAACGGGTTGCCGGGTTGATGCGGAACCTGTTTACACTATAGGGAGATGCGGTGCTAGAGGAACAGGCAGCGCTTGGAGATGATCTGATCTCCAGGCGCTGCCGCCGCACACGTCACCGTGCAATTTGGGCGCCCAAACCCGGAACTTTGGACGCCCATTAAAGCCCTTTACACTGCTATCATATGCCTTAACTGGTAATGGACATCTGATCAGAGCAACAATTGAATAGCTTCGATAGACGCCCATTAGTAGGCATAGGAAACAATTGAATCGGCCTCTATGTGTGCTACACAAGCATTGAAAGTGTAAGCAATATTGTTATAGTCTACCAAACTTTCCTTACAGTGGTTGGGACAGCAGGGGTCTGAAGGTACAGACCCCCAAGTTTTGTATTTCCCAGGGTCTAGTGTTCACTCTAGCACCCTGCAACTAGTGAGGGCATCATAGTTTAGTTTTGAAGGGCAACATTTTCTAGTAGCTGTAGTGATTCGTCACTTCTAAAAATTTCCCTTCAAAATTAAAGTTTGATGTCCTCACTGATTAGTTGCAGGGTGCTAGAGTGAGAACTACCAGGCTACAGTGCCTAAGAACTCTGTGATGACTAATGAGTCTTTTGATTGCTGACCCCACAGGTTGGTTAGTTCTCATATATACAGAAGGATTCGGTATGTGATCCCGCCGAACGAGATGCCAAATGTCAGTATCCTGGGCGCAAGGAAGCCCCTTGCGTGCTCGTTGTGCTTGCCATGCTGTGGGCTCGGTGGCGACCTTTGCTCGCCACAGGTTCTGTTCTCCCTCTATGGGTGTCGTGGACACCCATAGAGAGGGAATCACCTACCTCACCAGCATTCTGGCGGTGGTATAGTATCCCCGTCGGGATCCAAACGTCGGTATGGAGACAGCCGGGATCCCGACGGGCAGTATGTTAACGTCATACCATACAGAACTGTATGCAGATTAAAGTTGTGTGGAATCCATTATCCTAGACTACAGAGAGCTTAATAAATGGTGGATTACAGGAAAAACAGCTTACACATATAATATGTTCTTGCAATCACCAATAAGAGAAATTGTAGAAATGCAAGTAGTTTCTAGTAATTGGTATCACATTCTGGTCAACCCAGTGTTTATATAGCTTCAAGTATATGTGACTGGTAATAAAGTTTGATAAATATCTATGTAGTAAATGATTTACAGATAATTTTCTGCTGATAGGTCATTATACCAACTACCTATAGACACAGGTACATGAGACTTATATAATGATTGCAAAGCTACAATGAGAGTTGCTTCAGATTTAATAGCCATACATTGGTTCTGAGGATTAGTGCGCCATGTTTCACTTGGCATATACTTGTGTATAGTACTTGGAAAGTAAAGGCCAGTACTCACTGGCCGATGGCAGAGAGATGTGTGCTGAGCGTGCGGGGGGAGACGGGGGGGGGGGCGCTCACTTCACCCAGCGGGTGAAGTGAGCGACCCGCTAGATTGAACTGCATGCAGGCCAATCTAGCAGCAGCGATAGCGATGCGCGGGGCTGCGCATCGCTATCGCTGAGGGGGCTACACACGGAGCGATCGTGCTTAAAATCTAAGCAATCTAGTCAGATTGCTTAGATTTTAAGCAGCGATCGCTCCGTGAGTACCCCCCTTTAGAAATGGCACTGTTGCGTCACGGTTGCGTGTTATTTCTGCAGTGTGCAACATATGTGAAGTACATGAATGAATTGGGAAATCATCCTGAACCCCAAATAAGATAACAGGTTAGTGTAGAAGGCTGTTAGTGGCCATAAGCAAAGTATTGGAAGATGATTTTTGCAACATTTATAGAATGATGGAAAAATGATAGCCAGCAAGTGTTTATCAGCAATAATGTGTACAGTATTTTGGGGTACATTAGTCTATGTGGCGATAGAAGTGTGTGTGTGTGTGTATATAAAGTTTGTAAAGAGTTAGAAAAAAACATTTACAACTCACATCTGCATACTCTAAAAACCCTTTCCAATCAGTACAATACATTAACATACATGTCCCACATCATTTAACCCATTTTTCTGTTTTGTTGGTTTTTTGTTTTAGAGAAAATTGACATGTCTTTAGTGCCCATATTTCTCTACTTAAAAAAACCTCTAAATACATTATTATTCATTGGGAGGAATGTACCATGTACTGCATTGTGTCCAACCATAAAAATGAGAATAGGGATTTTTTTTCCCCTAAGTTTTTTCATCTGGTCTGGAGCTGCATCTAAAATCCTTGTCAAGTCCCTTTGAGACCTGTGTTCATTTAACTCACCTTTCTAATTGCATAGCAAAGAGACGCTCCTGCAAGTTTTTAATCCGAGTTGAGCAATGTTTGTCCAACTCACGACTAGGGAATCCAATCCCGGGCCATTTTTTCAATCCCGGGTATCGGGATTGAAAAATGGTCAATCCCGGGATTCCCGGGATTGGCTTTAGACTGTGTCCGGCCGCCCCCCATGCCCCGCCCCTCACGCCCTGCAGACATAAAAAACCCGTACAAACCTGCACAGCCAGGTAGCAGGTGAGGAGGAGCCGGCGGGTGAGTGCAGCGGAGCCGGCGGGTGAGTGTAGGGGAGCCGGCGGGTGAATGTAGGGGAGCCGGGAGGAGGCAGCGGGTGAGTACGGGGTGAGCCGGAAGGAGGCGGCGGGTGAAGACCGCCGTACTTTCCGGCTTGGCAGCTGCTGAAAGCGCAGAGTGACCTCACAGTCACAGGTCACGCTGCGCAGGGGGAGACAGGAGGAGGGAGCCGGGCAGCTTCTGAGCGTCAATGCTGATCCCTCAATCCCCGGGATTGGAGCTTCCAATCCCGGGATTGAATCCCGGCCGTTTTTGGGCCTAAATACCGGGATCTCGCCGATCCTGATCCCGGGATTGGCCTCTCTACTCACGACCAATTGAATCTGCCCCTAAAGCTAGGTGCACACTGAAGTGACGGGCATTTGTTCCGACATTGTAACGAATGCCCTTTCGCTCAGATTCTGTGTACAGAGTGGAACAGGTTTTATGAAGGATGGAATGATCATGTTTGATAAGCATAAATAAGGTCGCTAGCGATATCGCTAGGTTTAATGTGCGGAACATCAAACATGGGGTGGAATTTAATTGTTTGAAAAGTCAGTTGGGTGTCTGTTTTTTCCTATCTAATAGACAGGAAAAACCAGACACCCAACCGACTTTTCAACATTTGAATCCTCCCCAGCCCCCCCAAGTGTCCGTCGTTGGCAACAGTACAATCACAACAATCACCCGTACACACTGAGCGATATTGCCAATTTCATGAAGCGGCAAATCAGCCAGACATCGATCCAGTGTGAACCCAGCTTTATTTTCTATACTCTGTGTGATCATTTCCTTAGTAGCTGTTTTTTAATTTTTTTTACACCTTCTATTCTGTATTGTTTCAGTAGACATGCTGCACACAATTTATGTAATTTTACTATATAGAAATGATTTTAAAGCTGTAAGTGTCTATAAGGGACTGATCAAGTAATAGATGCTGCTAACACCATTATTTAAAAAAAACATATTTTAAATTGTTTTTCTTTATTGAAGCATGAATATGAATAACAAATAAGCAGCACAGTGCAGACATAGATGCAAATAAATGAATGACAAGAAAAATACCATTGTCTGAACCAGTGGCAATAAGTAATGAAACAAAGAAGTATAGTAATTAGAGTAGGATCCAAACCAAGATAAGCACCATAGCCTATGGGGCCATATCAAATGACTACAAGCTTGTTATAACAACAACATTGGTTGTAACCATTGCAGCAGTAGTTGCCATTCTTCTTTAGCACTACTTATAAATACATTTTTGAGTGTGAGTAACAATTTATCTCCTATGACACATTTCAAGTTGGCTTTCATTATGGCTGTTACTAATTAAGGTGTGCAGTATAAATTCTTTTAACTAGTGTTTCTCTGCTGCCTGACTCGGTCATTGATTAGTTTGTTTGGGTGGTATTCAGTATGCCGGCTCTTGGGATCCCGGCGCTCAGTATACCGGCGCCGGAATCCCGATACCTGGCATACCGACAACTATTCTCCCTTTTCTCTGACGTCCTAAGTGGATGCTGGGGACTCCGTCAGGACCATGGGGATTAGTGGCTCCACAGGAGACAGGGCACAAAAGTAAAAGCTTTAGGATCAGGTGGTGTGCACTGGCTCCTCCCCCTATGACCCTCCTCCAAGCCTCAGTTAGATTTTTGTGCCCGGCCGAGAAGGGTGCAATCTAGGTGGCTCTCCTAAAGAGCTGCTTAGAGTAAAAGTTTGTTAGGTTTTTTATTTTCAGTGAGTCCTGCTGGCAACAGGCTCACTGCTACGAGGGACTTAGGGGAGAGAAGTGAACTCACCTGCGTGCAGGATGGATTGGCTTCTTAGGCTACTGGACACCATTAGCTCCAGAGGGAGTCGGAACACAGGTCTCACCCTGGGGTTCGTCCCGGAGCCGCGCCGCCGACCCCCCTTGCAGATGCCGAAAAGTGAAGGTCTAGAAACGGCGGCAGAAGACTCTTCAGTCTTCATAAGGTAGCGCACAGCACTGCAGCTGTGCGCCATTGTTGTCAGCACACTTGATAGCAGCGGTCACTGAGGGTGCAGGGCGCTGGGGGGGGGGGCGCCCTGGGCAGCAATGATAGTACCTTATTCTGGCTAAAAATACATCACATATAGCCCCTGGGGGCTATATGGATGTATTTAACCCCTGCCAGGTCTCAGAAAAACGGGAGAAGAAGCCCGCCGAAAAGGGGGCGGGGCCTATTCTCCTCAGCACACGGCGCCATTTTCCTTCACAGAAATGCTGGTGGGAAGGCTCCCAGGCTCTCCCCTGCACTGCACTACAGAAACAGGGTTAAAACAGAGAGGGGGGGCACTTATTTGGCGATATGTATATATATATATTAAAATGCTATAAGGGAAAAACACTTATATAAAGGTTGTCCCTGTATAATTATAGCGTTTTTGGTGTGTGCTGGCAAACTCTCCCTCTGTCTCCCCAAAGGGCTAGTGGGGTCCTGTCCTCTATCAGAGCATTCCCTGTGTGTGTGCTGTGTGTCGGTACGTGTGTGTCGACATGTATGAGGACGATGTTGGTGAGGAGGCGGAGCAATTGCCTGAAATGGTGATGTCACTCTCTAGGGAGTCGACACCGGAATGGATGGCTTATTTAAGGAATTACGTGATAATGTCAACACGCTGCAAGGTCGGTTGACGACATGAGACGGCCGGCAAACAAATTAGTACCTGTCCAGGCGTCTCAAACACCGTCAGGGGCTGTAAAACGCTCATTTACCTCAGTCGGTCGACACAGACACAGACACGGACACTGACTCCAGTGTCGACGGTGAAGAAACAATCGTATTTTCCTTTAGGGCCACACGTTACATGTTAAGGGCAATGAAGGAGGTGTTACATATTTCTGATACTACAAGTACCACAAGAAGGGTATTATGTGGGGTGTGAAAAAACTACCTGTAGTTTTTCCTGAATCAGATAAATTAAATGAAGTGTGTGATGATGCGTGGGTTTCCCCTGATAGAAAATTATTGGCGGTATACCCTTTCCCGCCAGAAGTTAGGGCGCGTTGGGAAACACCCTTTAGGGTGGATAAGGCGCTCACACGCTTATCAAAACAAGTGGCGGTACCGTCTCCAGATAGGGCCGCCCTCAAGGAGCCAGCTGAGAGGCTGGAAAATATCCTAAAAAGGTATATACACACATACTGGTGTTATACTGCGACCAGCGATCGCCTCAGCCTGGATGTGCAGCGCTGGGGTGGCTTGGTCGGATTCCCTGACTGAAAATATTGATACCCTTGACAGGGACAGTATTTTATTGACTATAGAGCATTTAAAGGATGCATTTCTATATATGCGAGATGCACAGAGGGATATTTGCACTCTGGCATCAAGAGTAAGTGCGATGTCCATATCTGCCAGAAGATGTTTATGGACACGACAGTGGTCAGGTGATGCAGATTCCAAACGGCACATGGAAGTATTGCCGTATAAAGGGGAGGAGTTATTTGGGGTCGGTCCATCGGACCTGGTGGCCTCGGCAACAGCTGGAAAATCCACCTTTTTTACCCCAAATCACATCTCAGCAGAAAAAGACACCGTCTTTTCAGCCTCAGTCCTTTCGTCCCCATAAGGGCAAGCGGGCAAAAGGCCAGTCATATCTGCCCAGGGATAGAGGAAAGGGAAGAAGACTGCAGCAGGCAGCCCATTCCCAGGAACAGAAGCCCTCCACAGCTTCTGCCAAGTCCTCAGCATGACGCTGGGGCCGTACAAGCGGACTCAAGTGCGGTGGGGGGTCGTCTCAAGAGTTTCAGCGCGTAGTGGGCTCACTCGCAAGTGGACCCCTGGATCCTACAAGTAGTATCCCAGGGGTACAGACTGGAAATTCGAGACGTCTCCCCCTCGCAGGCTCCTGATGTCTGCTTTACCAACGTCTTCCTCCGACAGGGAGGCAGTATTGGAAACAATTCACAAGCTGTATTCCCAGCAGGTGATAATCAAAGTACCCCTCCTACAACAAGGAAAGGGGTATTATTCCACACTATATTGTGGTACTGAAGCCAGACGGCTCGGTGAGACCTATTCTAAATGGGAAATCTTTGAACACTTACATACAAAGGTTCAAATCAAGATGGAGTCACTCAGAGCAGTGATAGCGAACCAGGAAGGGGACTATATGGTGTCCCTGGACATCAAGGATGCTTACCTCCATGTCCCAAATTGCCCTTCTCACCAAGGGTACCTCAGGTTCGTGGTACGGAACTGTCACTATCAGTTTCAGACGCTGCCGTTTGGATTGTCCACGGCACCCCGGGTCTTTACCAAAGTAATGGCCGAAATGATGATTCTTCTTCAAAGAAAAGGCGTCTTAATTATCCCTTACTTGGACGATCTCCTGATAAGGGCAAGGTCCAGAGAACAGTTGGAAGTCGGAGTAGCACTATCTCAAGTAGTTCTACGACAGCACGGGTGGATTCTAAATATCCAAAATCGCAGCCGTTTCCGACGACACGTCTGCTGTTCCTAGGGATGGTTCTGGACACAGTCCAGAAAAAGGTGTTTCTCCCGGAGGAGAAAGCCAGGGAGTTATCCGAGCTAGTCAGGAACCTCCTAAAACCAGGAAAAGTGTCAGTGCATCATTGCACAAGAGTCCTGGGAAAAATGGTGGCTTATTACGAAGCGATTCCATTCGGCAGATTCCACGCAAGAACTTTTCAGTGGGATCTGCTGGACAAATGGTCCGGATCGCATTTTCAGATGCATCAGCGGATAACCCTATCTCCAAGGACAAGGGTGTCTCTCCTGTGGTGGTTACAGAGTGCTCATCTTCTAGAGGGCCGCAGATTCGGCATTCAGGATTGGATGCTGGTGACCACGGAGGCCAGCCTGAGAGGCTGGGGAGCAGTCACACAGGGAAAAAATTTCCAGGGAGTGTGATCAAGTCTGGAGATTTTTCTCCACATAAATATACTGGAGCTAAGGGCAATTTACAATGCTCTAAGCTTAGCAAGACCTCTGCTTCAAGGTCAGCCGGTATTGATCCAGTGGGACAACATCACGGCAGTCGCCCACGTAAACAGACAGGGCGGCACAAGAAGCAGGAGGGCAATGGCAGAAACTGCAAGGATTTTTCACTGGGCGGAAAATCATGTGATAGCACTGTCAGCAGTGTTCATTCCGGGAGTGGACAACTGGGAAGCAGACTTCCTCAGCAGGCACAACCTCCACCCGGGAGAGTGGGGACTTCATCGGGAAGTCTTCCACATGATTGTGAACCGTTGGAAAAGACCAAAGGTGGACATGATGGCGTCCCGCCTGAACAAAAAACTGGACAAGTATTGCGCCAGGTCAAAAGACCCTCAGGCAATAGCTGTGGACGTTCTGGTAACACCGTGGGTGTACCAGTCGGTGTATGTCTTCCCTCCTCTGCTTCTCATACCCAAGGTATTGAGAATTATAAGACGTAGAGGAGTAAGAACTATACTCGTGGCTCCGGATTGGCCAAGAAGGACTTGGTACCCGGAACTTCAAGAGATGCTCACAGAGGACTCATGGCCTCTGCCGCTAAGAAGGGACTTGCTTCAGCAAGTACCATGTCTGTTCCAAGACTTACCGCGGCTGCGTTTGACGGCATGGCGGTTGAACGCCGGATCCTAAGGGAAAAAGGCATTCCGGAAGAGGTCATTCCTACCCTGGTCAAAGCCAGGAAGGAGGTGACCGCACAACATTATCACCACATGTGGCGAAAATATGTTGCGTGGTGTGAGGCCAGGAAGGCCCCATGAAGAAATTTCAACTCGGTCGTTTCCTGCATTTCCTGCAAACAGGAGTGTCTATGGCCCTCAAATTGGGGTCCATTAAGGTTCAAATTTCGGCCCTGTCGATTTTCTTCCAGAAAGAATTGGCTTCAGTTCCTGAAGTCCAGAAGTTTGTCAAGGGAGTACTGCATATACAACCCCCTTTTGTGCCTCCAGTGGCACTGTGGGATCTCAACGTAGTTCTGGGATTCCTAAAATCACATTGGTTTAAACCGCTCAAATCTGTGGATTTGAAATATCTCACAGGGAAAGTGACCATGCTGTTAGCCCTGGCCTCGGCCAGGCGAGTGTCAGAATTGGCGGCGTTTGTCTCAAAAAAGCCCATATCTGATTGTCCATTCGGACAGGGCAGAGCTGCGGACTCATCCCCAGTTTCTCCCTAAGGTGGTGTCAGTGTTTCACCCGAACCAGCTTATTGTGGTACCTGCGGCTACTAGGGACTTGGAGGACTCCAAGTTGCTAGATGTTGTCAGGGCCCTGAAAATATAGTTTCCAGGACGGCTGGAGTCAGGAAAACTGACTTGCTGTTATCCTGTATGCACCCAAAAAACTGGGTGCTCTTGCTTCTAAGCAGACGATTGCTAGTTGGATGTGTAATACAATTCAGCTTGCACATTCTGTGGCAGGCCTGCCACAGCCAAAATATGTAAATGCCCATTCCACAAGGAAGGTGGGCTCATCTTGGGCGGCTGCCCGAGGGGTCTCGGCTTTACAACTTTGCCGAGCTGATACTTGGTCAGGGGCACACCCTGACTGAGGAGGACCTGGAGTTCTCTCATTCGGTGCTGCAGAGTCATCCGCACTCTCCCGCCCGTTTGGGAGCTTTGGTATAATCCCCATGGTCCTGACGGAGTCCCCAGCATCCACTTAGGACGTCAGAGAAAATAAGAATTTACTTACCGATAATTCTATTTCTCGTAGTCCGTAGTGGATGCTGGGCGCCCATCCCAAGTGCGGATTGTCTGCAATACTTGTACATAGTTATTGTTACAAAAATCGGGTTATTATTGTTGTGAGCCATCTTTTCAGATGCTCCGCTGTTATCATGCTGTTAACTGGGTGCAGATCACAGGTTGTACAGTGTGATTGGTGTGGCTGGTATGAGTCTTACCCGGGATTCAAAATCCTTCCTTATTGTGTACGCTCGTCCGGGCACAGTATCCTAACTGAGGCTTGGAGGAGGGTCATAGGGGGAGGAGCCAGTGCACACCACCTGATCCTAAAGCTTTTACTTTTGTGCCCTGTCTCCTGCGGAGCCGCTAATCCCCATGGTCCTGACGGAGTCCCCAGCATCCACTACGGACTACGAGAAATAGAATTATCGGTAAGTAAATTCTTATTTTTGTGGGTCTACGACCCCCATGGAGGGAGAATAAATAGCGTAGCGCGGCGAGCACAGCAAGCCCGCAAGGGGGCTCATTTGCGCTCACCCTGCTGCCGGTATGCCGGCGGTTGGGATCCCGGCGCCGGTATGCTGGGCGCCGGGATTTTGATTGCCGGCCACTCATACTACACCCGTTTGTTTTTATTTCCCAACATCACAAGAAACAAACTAATGCTGTCCTATGATAACCCAGTTCCAATAAGCAGTCTATGGGGGTATTCAATTCTTGTCGGAAAGACGGCAGTTTCCGATAGTTTTAGGTCGGAAGAGGTTCCGACCTATTCAATGACTTGTTTTTTTTCCGACAAGTCGGGAAACACGTGGATTGTCTGAATCCACGTGAACTGTTGGAAGCACGGCCAAACTCGACAGGTTTTAGCCCCATTTCCGACAATGTCACTTTAAAAAAAGTTGGATTGGCATTGCCGGGAACGGGCCAAACCTGTAGAGTTTGGACGATTATTGAATACCTGCATGTCGGATCTTTTCCGTTTGGAAAGGATCCTACATGAATTGAATATACCCCTATGTTGTAAAATGGCAGTTCATGGTTTAAGACAGTGTTTCTCAACTCCCTCTCTCAGGCCCTGTAAGCCATGTCATTATGTGCTTGTTTTAGGTCAGCTTGTATTGTCAGACATTTGTATTAACTTGACTATGATAAATGAAAGAAGGATGTGCTAAAATGGGGTGTGGTATCATGACCGTAAATAGGGGGGCACACGCCCCAGGTGCCGGATTTGAGGGGATGCAAGCTGTCCCCACCCCCAGCACTGCCGCATACTCTCCTCTCCCGGTCACTGGCATACATACAGCAGCTATCTCCATGTGCCTCGCTCTCAGCGTCGCTGCTGCAGCCTGTGTGGGTGTTGGTGCACAGTCTCTCCCAGGCTGGGGAAACCTTGGGAAAGTTTTACAGAGTCCCTGCCAGTCAGCGGACTGGGACTTCTATACCGGGCTGTGCATGGCCCCGCCCCCCATGACTCACCTCCAATCAGGATAGGAGCTGTGAGTGTACACCGAGACATAGACACCGTAGGTAGCAGCAGCTGAGTTCCAGCGCTGACCATACACCCTGCTCCTCTGAGGATCATCAGAGCAACAGCCCACTGACCCCAGTGCAGTCATCTCTGTGCATGGCAGATCGCAGCCACTACAGTGTGTGAGAGCATCTATAGTGAGCCCATCCATAGGGATTGCATTTATAAGAAATATATATACTCTATCTGTCTGTCTGTCTATCGTAAGTAAATCTAGAAGAAGTACATCTTTGCAGAGTACCTTTAAAGAGTGCATCTGTTGGGAGCATACTGTATATATAGGGAAAGCATCTATAGGAGTACAACTATAGGGAGCACATCTACAGTATATGGAATATGTACCAGAGTAAACAGAGCTGTGTTTGCTGGTGGGGGGGGGGGGGGGGGGGGGGGGGGGGGTGGGGGGGTGTGGGGTGTCATTTTGTATGTTTCATCATATGTGACCACAATCAGTTTAAACGTGTACCCTTGTGGGCTCGCTTCACTTGCCACACTTCGGGTAAGGTAGCTTGCTGTGCTTGGCACAGGTTACTATTCCCAGTTCTAGGCCACATGGATGGTAAATCAAGCTAGTGTTCACGCTAGGCAGTTTTAGCAGGGCGCAGCGCCCTGCCCGAGTTTTTTTTTTTTTTTTTTTAAGGGCAAAACCCACCCTGCCCTTTCTGCGGCGCCTTGCTAAAACAGCCACCCGCTTCCTGCCCTCACAGCGCGCGTGGCATCCATTCACGCTGAGAGAGCACTTGGGGGAAGCCCAGCATCTCCGTAGGTGCTGGGCAACGCCCCCAACAGTGACGCCGCCCCACGCCCCTTTTTTTACGTCTGCGGGCTGAACCGCCCACTTTTATTACACGTAATGACCTCGCCCCCTATTTTGCATGGCCGCGTCCCCGTTTCAACGCACACGCTTGTGCCCCTCTAGGTCCGGCGCCCTGCCATGCCCGGATTATAGAGTGAACACTATCAAGCAAAAGTTTAAAACATGTAAAATACAAACAAACACTGCCGACCTTTTGTATCTGTCACCTTAATCACGGTCTACTTTTTACCTGTCGACCTTTTAACCCTTCTGACCTTGTCTACCTAATGCATGTCATCCTAAACACTGTTGACCTATCAATTGGAACCTGCTAAAATGTGTGTTGTTAATGGACCACAGTGAACCATTATTGAGAGGACTAGATTGAACAGTCTGCATTGCAGGCCTGTAATCATTGAACAGATATATTATAGGGCATATTACCAGCAATAATGATGGACCTTTGCCTTGAGTCAGCAGTGGCTGCAAAGTTGCTGTTTGCCTACAATGTTCCACTTCATCCATAGGGGGAGGTTTAGCAAATATTGGAGAGAGAGAAAGTACCAACCAACCAGTATGTCATTTTTCAAACACTGCCTGTAAAATGGCAGTTAGAATCTAATTATTCTCTCTCCCCAAAGTTTGATATATCTCCTCCCGTAATGTTTTCAAAAGAGTGATATAGGTTGAACAAAGACTTTTGAAGAGTTTAACTGCATAGTAGAGAGTTACTTAAGGAAGTATTGTTGATTCACATAGGTTACAAGTTGGACAGTAGTGGTACTGTATTGTCCTCTGTGATTGCTGAAATTACGGAATGCTCTGTGTAAAATGGATCTAGGTAATCGTGAGGCAGTGGATCTTCAGTCACCTGAAATTGTGTCTATACTGGCTCCGATTTACATATATCTGGGTCTTGCTTGTGACCAGTATTTTTGGATGTTTACAATAATACTTTCCTACAAAACAATGGTGGTACACTGGTACCTGTTGGAATATGTAGCCATCATGTTTCTATAAATTATTATTTTATGTTAAGAGATATAACCTGTTTGAAGCAAGTTGTTGTTTTTTTTTTTTTTTTTACACTTCCTCTTTCAAATCTGTATATTTTCATATCATAGGTAATTAGCAAGTATCAAGTCGTCATCAGAGTCTAGAACTTGATGAACCTAAATTCATGGGGACATAGGACCTGTAACATATTTTACTTGTAGTATATATTTTTTGTTATTTATTCATGTATATATTAACATACAAAAGCCATGTACAGTATGAAAACACACCCTTTCTGCTTTCGTATCGATAAAGAATGCAGGACTAATTTGAGTCAGGCGCTGCTAGTCAAGTACACTTTGGTATGTGATCATTAGGAAGTGCTGCCTCCCCTCTACATAAAAGCAGAACTTTGGCAATTTGGTCTGAGGCATTCAGTAGGAAAAGGGTTATAAAGCAGCATCCATTATTCTAAGAAATATTGGGGTGCATTTGTCTGGTGCTTGTGAAGTACTGCACTCTTTATTGTAGTATGACGAAATAGCTGAGAAAGGCGAGAGCACCATTCAGGACAGGTAATGAACTCTCATAGGAACCCACTTTATTATCAGGACCCAGAGTAAGGTGTGGGAAAATGAACATATGATTATCCCGAGGAATTAACTGGGATCTACATAGGTTTTGTAAAGATACATCTTCTATTAATTTACAATTCTTTGGGGGAATTCAGTTGTTTAATCGTGTTGATCGGGGCGATATTCAATTGTCCCCCATTTGTGCACTGATCACGCCCATTTCAGCTGGGTTTAGCCACGTTAAGCGGCAAAACCCAACTAAACGAGCAGGTCACTTTTGGAGCACTTCAGCTTGCTACCTCTAGGGGTAGCGAGCAGAAATGGAGGTCTCACGCCCCGTCGGCAGCAACATTTAAATAGCTACCAGCGGGCACACGCGCGGGTGGGGACTTGTGATAACATTTGAATTCCTCCCCAGTAAATTGCTATAGCTCTCATGATAAACTAGAATAAAGGACCGGCTGCTGGTGACCGGCATTGGCAAGATTTTTTTCATGCTTTTTACTTTAGTATTATTGCCACAGCATTCGTATTTTTCACTACTTTCTATTTCTCTCTTTATATTCCCTCTCTCTCCCATTTTTTTTTTTTGTCTTGTTCTTTCACATATTTTAGTTTCTCAAATAAAGCATTGTATAATTGTATAGGTTGTGTCTTAATGATACAAAAGATATCTGCCCTCTTGACAGATAAGACCATGGGTTAGTTGGTTAAAACGTAACTCAGCCTATTGTTACAAGAATCTCATACCAGTGTTCAGCACAATGGTAGCTGGGTGAGGCTTTAGAGCTGTTTTGGAGGCGTTCCAGTTATAGGGCCAGATTCAATTAACCCAGGGACTTACTGCAGAGCTATGCAATCACTGATCGCTACCCAGCACTTTAAGGCCCGAGGGTGCACCTAATGCGTATTTCTCTAACGTCCTAGTGGATGCTGGGGACTCCGTCAGGACCATGGGGATTAGCGGCTCCGCAGGAGACAGGGCACAAAAATAAAGCTTTAGGATCAGGTGGTGTGCACTGGCTCCTCCCCCTATGACCCTCCTCTGTTAGGTTTTTGTGCCCGTCCGAGCAGGGTGCAATCTAGGTGGCTCTCCTAAAGAGCTGCTTAGAAAAAGTTTTTAGGTTTTTTATTTTCAGCGAGTCCTGCTGGCAACAGGCTCACTGCATCGAGGGACTTAGGGGAGAGAAGTGAACTCACCTGCGTGCAGGATGGATTGGCTTCTTAGGCTACTGGACACCATTAGCTCCTGAGGGATCGAACACAGGCCCAGCCATGGAGTCCGGTCCCGGAGCCGCGCCGCCGACCCCCCTTGCAGATGCCGAAGATTGAAGAGGTCCAGAAACAGGCGGCAGAAGACTTTTCAGTCTTCATGAGGTAGCGCACAGCACTGCAGCTGTGCGCCATTGTTGTCAGCACACTTCACACAGCGGTCACTGAGGGTGCAGGGCGCTGGGGGGGGGCGCCCTGGGCAGCAATGTATAATACCTTTTTTATGGCTAAAAATACATCACATATAGCCCTTGAGGCTATATGGATGTATTTAACCCCTGCCAGATCTCACAAACTCCGGGAGAAGAGCCCGCCGAAATAGGGGGCGGGGCTTATTCTCCTCAGCACACAGCGCCATTTTCCTGCTCAGCTCCGCTGTGAGGAAGGCTCCCAGGACTCTCCCCTGCACTGCACTACAGAAACAGGGTAAAACAGAGAGGGGGGGCACTTTTTTGGCGATATTACTATATTTAAGCTGCTATAAGGATACAACACTTATATAGGGTTGTTCCCATATATATTATAGCGCTTGGGTGTGTGCTGGCAAACTCTCCCTCTGTCTCCCCAAAGGGCTAGTGGGGTCCTGTCTTCAATAGAGCATTCCCTGTGTGTCTGCTGTGTGTCGGTACGCGTGTGTCGACATGTATGAGGACGATGTTGGTGTGGAGGCAGAGCAATTGCCGGTAATGGTGATGTCACCCCCCAGGGAGTCGACACCGGAATGGATGGCTTTGTTTATGGAATTACGTGATAATGTCAGCACATTACAAAAATCAGTTGACGACATGAGACGGCCGGCAAACCAGTTAGTACCTGCCCAGGCGTCTCAGACACCGTCAGGGGCTGTAAAACGCCCTTTACCTCAGTCGGTCGACACAGACCCAGACACGGACACTGAATCTAGTGTCGACGGTGAAGAAACAAACGTATTTTCCAGTAGGGCCACACGTTATATGATCACGGCAATGAAGGAGACTTTACATATCTCTGATACTGCAAGTACCACAAAAAGGGGTATTATGTGGGGTGTGAAAAAACTACCTGTAGTTTTTCCTGAATCAGAGGAATTAAATGATGTATGTGATGAAGCGTGGGTTAACCCAGATAGAAAAGTGCTAATTTCAAAAAAGTTATTGGCATTATACCCTTTCCCGCCAGAGGTTAGGGCGCGCTGGGAAACACCCCCTAGGGTGGATAAGGCGCTCACACGCTTATCAAAACAAGTGGCGTTACCGTTTCCTGATACGGCCGCCCTCAAGGATCCAGCTGATAGGAGGCTGGAAACTACCTTAAAAAGTATATACACACATACTGGTGTTATACTGCGACCAGCCATCGCCTCAGCCTGGATGTGCAGTGCTGGGGTGGTCTGGTCGGATTCCCTGACTGAAAATATTGATACCCTGGATAGGGACAGTATTTTATTGACTTTAGAGCAATTAAAGGATGCTTTTCTTTATATGCGAGATGCTCAGAGGGATATTTGCACTCTGGCATCGAGAGTAAGTGCGATGTCCATATCTGCCAGAAGAAGTTTATGGACGCGACAGTGGTCAGGTGATGCGAATTCCAAACGGCATATGGAAGTATTGCCGTATAAAGGGGAGGAATTATTTGGCGTCGGTCTATCGGATCTGGTGGCCACGGCAACTGCCGGAAAATCCACCTTTTTACCTCAGACCCCCTCCCAACAGAAAAAGACACCGTCTTTTCAGCCGCAGTCCTTTCGGTCCTATAAGAACAAGCGGGCAAAAGGACAGTCATATCTGCCCCGAGGCAGAGGAAAGGCTAAGAGAGGGCAGCAAGCAGCTCCTTCCCAGGAACAGAAGCCCGCCCCGGGTTCTGCAAAGCCCTCAGCATGACGCTGGGGCTTTACAAGCGGACTCAGGAGCGGTGGGGGGTCGACTCAAGAATTTCAGCGCGCAGTGGGCTTGCTCACAGGTGGACCCCTGGATCCTGCAGGTAGTATCTCAGGGTTACAGGTTGGAATTCGAGAAGTCTCCCCCTCGCCGGTTCCTAAAGTCTGCTTTGCCAACGTCTCCCTCAGACAGGGCGACGGTATTGGAAGCCATTCACAAGCTGTTTTCTCAGCAGGTGATAGTCAAGGTACCCCTCCTACAACAGGAAAAGGGGTATTACTCCACACTATTTGTGGTACCGAAGCCGGACGGCTCGGTAAGACCTATTCTAAATCTGAAATCTTTGAACCTGTACATACAAAAATTCAAGTTCAAGATGGAGTCACTCAGAGCAGTGATAGCGAATCTGGAAGAAGGGGACTTTATGGTGTCCCTGGACATAAAAGATGCTTATCTGCATGTCCCAATTTGCCCTTCACATCAAGGGTACCTCAGGTTCGTGGTGCAAAACTGTCATTATC
Source organism: Pseudophryne corroboree (assembly GCF_028390025.1). Classification (NCBI taxonomy): domain Eukaryota; kingdom Metazoa; phylum Chordata; class Amphibia; order Anura; family Myobatrachidae; genus Pseudophryne; species Pseudophryne corroboree. Next base: position 642,548,219 of record NC_086444.1, read on the forward strand.
AGTTTCAGACGCTGCCGTTTGGATTGTCCACGGCACCTCGGGTCTTTACCAAGGTAATGGCCGAAATGATGATTCTTCTGCGAAGAAGAGGCGTATTAATTATCCCTTACTTGGACGATCTCCTGATAAGGGCAAGGTCCAGAGAACAGCTGGAGGACGGAGTAGCACTAACCCAAGTAGTGCTGCAACAACACGGGTGGATTCTGAATTTTCCAAAATCTCAGTTGACCCCGACAACACGTCTGCTGTTCCTGGGAATGATTCTGGACACGGTTCAGAAAAAGGTGTTTCTTCCGGAGGAGAAAGCCAAGGAGTTATCCGAACTTGTCAGGAACCTCCTAAAACCAGGAAAAGTGTCTGTGCATCAATGCACAAGAGTCCTGGGAAAGATGGTGGCTTCTTACGAAGCGATTCCATTCGGCAGATTCCACGCACAAACTTTTCAGTGGGATCTGCTGGACAAATGGTCCGGATCGCATCTGCAGATGCATCAGCGGATAACCTTATCGCCACGGACAAGGGTGTCTCTTCTGTGGTGGTTGCAGAGTGCTCATCTGTTAGAGGGCCGCAGATTCGGCATACAGGACTGGGTCCTGGTGACCACGGATGCCAGTCTGAGAGGCTGGGGAGCGGTCACACAGGGAAGAAACTTCCAGGGAGTATGGTCAAACCTGGAGATATCTCTTCACATAAATATACTGGAGCTAAGAGCGATTTACAATGCTCTAAGCCTGGCAAAACCCCTGCTTCAGGGTCAGCCGGTGTTGATCCAGTCGGACAACATCACGGCAGTCGCCCACGTAAACAGACAGGGCGGCACAAGAAGCAGGAGAGCAAGGGCAGAAGCTGCAAGGATTCTTCACTGGGCGGAAGATCATGTGATAGCACTGTCAGCAGTGTTCATTCCGGGAGTGGACAACTGGGAAGCAGACTTCCTCAGCAGACACGATCTACACCCGGGAGAGTGGGGACTTCATCCAGAAGTCTTCCACATGATTGTGAACCGTTGGGAAAAACCAAAGGTGGACATGATGGCGTCTCGCCTCAACAAAAAACTGGACAGGTATTGCGCCAGGTCAAGAGACCCTCAGGCAATAGCTGTGGACGCTCTGGTAACGCCGTGGGTGTTCCAGTCAGTGTATGTGTTTCCTCCTCTGCCTCTCATACCAAAAGTACTGAGAATCATACGGCAAAGGGGAGTAAGAACGATACTCGTGGCTCCGGATTGGCCAAGAAGAACTTGGTACCCGGAACTTCAGGAGATGCTCACGGAAGATCCGTGGCCTCTACCTCTAAGACGGGACCTGCTTCAGCAGGGACCGTGTCTATTCCAAGACTTACCGCGGCTGCGTTTGACGGCATGGCGGTTGAACGCCAAATTCTAAGGGAAAAAGGCATTCCGGAAGAGGTCATTCCTACATTGGTAAAAGCCAGGAAGGAGGTGACTGCACAACATTATCACCACATTTGGAGAAAATATGTTGCGTGGTGTGAGGCCAGGAAGGCCCCCACGGAGGAATTTCAATTGGGTCGATTCCTACATTTCCTGCAAACAGGATTGTCTATGGGCCTCAAGTTCGGGTCCATTAAGGTTCAAATTTCGGCCCTGTCGATTTTCTTCCAAAAAGAATTGGCTTCAGTTCCTGAAGTCCAGACTTTTGTAAAAGGAGTACTACATATACAGCCCCCGGTTGTGCCCCCAGTGGCTCCGTGGGACCTTAATGTAGTTTTGGATTTTCTCAAATCCCATTGGTTTGAGCCACTCAAATCGGCGGATTTGAAATATCTTACATGTAAGGTAACCATGCTACTGGCCCTGGCTTCAGCCAGGAGAGTGTCAGAATTGGCGGCTTTATCGTATAAAAGCCCATATCTGATTTTCCATTCAGACAGGGCAGAACTGCGGACGCGTCCTCATTTTCTGCCTAAGGTGGTGTCAGCGTTTCACCTGAACCAGCCTATTGTAGTGCCTGAGGCTACTAGCGATTTGGAGGATTCCAAGTTGCTGGACGTTGTCAGGGCATTGAAAATATATATTTCAAGGACGGCTGGAGTCAGAAAATCTGACTCGCTGTTTATACTGTATGCACCCAACAAGCTGGGTGCTCCTGCTTCTAAGCAGACGATTGCTCGTTGGATTTGTAGCACAATTCAACTTGCACATTCTGTGGCAGGTCTGCCACAGCCTAAATCTGTCAAGGCCCATTCCACAAGGAAGGTGGGCTCATCCTGGGCGGCTGCCCGAGGGGTCTCGGCATTACAACTCTGCCGAGCAGCTACGTGGTCGGGGGAGAACACGTTTGTAAAATTCTACAAATTTGATACCCTGGCTAAAGAGGACCTGGAGTTCTCTCATTCGGTGCTGCAGAGTCATCCGCACTCTCCCGCCCGTTTGGGAGCTTTGGTATAATCCCCATGGTCCTGACGGAGTCCCCAGCATCCACTAGGACGTTAGAGAAAATAAGATTTTACTTACCGATAAATCTATTTCTCGTAGTCCGTAGTGGATGCTGGGCGCCCATCCCAAGTGCGGATTGTCTGCAATACTTGTACATAGTTATTGTTACAAAAAAATCGGGTTGTTCTTGTTGTGAGCCGTCTGTTCAGAGGCTCCTACGTTGTCATACTGTTAACTGGGTTCAGATCACAAGTTGTATGGTGTGATTGGTGTGGCTGGTATGAGTCTTACCCGGGATTCAATATCCTTCCTTATTGTGTACGCTCGTCCGGGCACAGTATCCTAACTGAGGCTTGGAGGAGGGTCATAGGGGGAGGAGCCAGTGCACACCACCTGATCCTAAAGCTTTATTTTTGTGCCCTGTCTCCTGCGGAGCCGCTAATCCCCATGGTCCTGACGGAGTCCCCAGCATCCACTACGGACTACGAGAAATAGATTTATCGGTAAGTAAAATCTTATTTTTTCATCACAGCCTCTGGAGCTGCATTCAGAGGCTTACTGCGCAAGGTAGTTCTATAGCTTTGAGTACCTAACCCGGGAGTTATAGGTTTAAAGCATGTTAGCTCTAGATTTGCTGCATGTCGAAATTGCCAAATAATAGAATAGCTCCACGTGGTCTCTTTATACCAGAGTATTCTACAAGATAATGTGGTTACCTATGTTTCAATGTGAACTTGTAAGCTTGTGAGCAGGGCCCTCCTTTGTCTTTCAGTTATCACCCGGTCTTGTTTTATTACTGTTTGTTTTGTTCCCAGTTATAAAACACAGCGGAATTTGATGGCATTATTTAGGTAAATGTTAATAAATACTCTTGGACAAAATTGGATCATGTGACTGAATAAAAAGGGCCTAATTCAGCATGGATCGTTAATCGGAGAAATTACAGTTGTCTGCGAGTAGAAAGGTGCCGCCCTGACAGAAAGAAACGCTCTGTGCAAGTTTGCAAATATACACTCGCAAATATATATACAAATCCTGAATAGTCCTTGCCATCTGAGCAAATTGGTGTAGGTCTGAGGCTGCCTTTAATCTGCGACTGTGATGGGCTGGAAGTGGTCTGTGCTGACGTCTGAGACCCTCCCCAAAAACGCCTGGGAACGCCTTTTTTTTCTGACACACCCAGAAAATGTCAACGGCGGCTGCATTGCGTTTATGATCTGTTTGCATTTTCTGTTGCTATTACCTCATGTGTGTGCGCAATGCGAACGCTAAACATGCACTGTTCGATAATCTCTCCATTTGCGAATTCTCTAATTAGTAATCCATGCTGATTTAGGACTAAAATCCTAAACACACCAGCAAATGTGACTTTTGATGGCTGAAAAAGAAAAGCATCAAGTTTTTTGTTATGTCTTAGACACTGTGGCAGAATTTTAAGTGGATGTTTCAATGTTTTTAGGAGCCCGTAGCTCCTGTGTAAAGTGATGGGAGAAATCCAGTTGGTTTTGGGCGCTCAGCACTTACAGCAGATTTTTTCTCGCACCTTCCTGAAGGGCGAGAAGAAATCTGTCTAAAGTAGGGTTTAACTACAGTGCGCCCTGTAGTTATAAAGCTAATCCAGATGCAATTGAGCACGAAAAATGTGGCACTCTCCAACAGTGCGGGCTGAGCACCCAAAAATTTTAATTGCCCCCATTACTTTAGATGGGAGCTAAGGGTGTGAGAAACATTTGAATCCTCACAACCCCCCCCCCCCCCCCACAAGATCAGTTCATAAATGAATGCCCACAGACAAAGAGTAGATCAAAATTCCTCAAATAAAAAATGTAAGAGGTAAAAAATTACTTGAAATTGGTTCTATTAACTAGATGACAGATGCTTTTGAAGGAGGGTGTCCTCTTTGGGGGCAAATCAATTCCCACTGCAGCGATGTAGCTCCGGAGAGAAGTGCCTGGAATTATTCAGTTGATCATGTGGTAGATTCATGACTAGTGATTTCTACTCTCTCACCCTCCTGCAGTGTGAGCAGTAATCTGATGTAACCAGTTCCTTGTGGCCTAATAGCATTGTTTACTGCGACTAAGCATTAGGAATCAGTTGCTGTAAACGACCTCTCCTGACTTAAGTGCCCGTAGCTATTCATCTGAAAGTATTCATCCTGACACTTAACCTGAGAGCTTCATCCCAACACTAGGAATTGAATTCCCCCCTTTGTAACCATATAATAAATCTATAATATACTATAATATTTAAGAGCCAGATTTACACACAATATATATGCCCAAGGGTATAGTATATATTGCTGGAATTTGGTGAGTTTTGATCAGAGATGTGTGAAAGTGATAGCCGGGTGGCACTGCCTCACCTGTCACAGGCTTTTTACTACAGAGTTTTTACTATAAAAATGATTACAATAATACAAAGAAGGTATTATAATATATTCTTCTCAGTCAGGCGCCATCTTTTTTGTCGTGATGGATTGCACCTGAATGAGGAGGGGCTGTGGGGCTGGGAGGTAGGATGCTTAGAAGGTTGGAGGAGCTTTTAAACTAGGAACCTGGGGGGAGGGTTTAGCTAGAAACTACGGGACAAACAGGGAGAACAGTAAAGATCGGGGTAAGGAACAATTTGGGGGTGGAGAAGGGGGGAGCAAAAGATCAGCAGGCAAGGGTATCTGCTTGGGTATTGACACCGGGTTTACGGAAACTGGTATTGTCAGAGATATTCCAAATTTATTACCTACGGATGAGTATTTATTACCTACGGATGAATATTCCACAACAATACGGATTATAGAAAAGGATGTCCAAAGCGTAAGATACAATATACAAAGAATTTTCCCAGCGCAACGAACCAGAATATAAGGAAGGTGTTTGAAAAAAAAAATTAAGAATAAACACTTAATTTCAAAAATCTTGTTCTTTTATTGTTTACTTATTTTAAAAGGTATTCAGTTAATGATAGTAAAAAAATCAGAAACAGTGGTGTGACTACCTATTACCGGTAAACGGGGACACAACACACACACAAACCGTATAACATGTAGGGATGGAGTGGAGAAATTCTTATACCCCACTGTATTGTGGGGGTCTCCAGTACATAAAGATCGCTGTAGGTAATATAGATAGAAAGGACGTGCTGATCTGCGACTTACTCCCTCTATCTTAATGATGCCTTTTCCAGAGATTACGTAGGCACACTTAGGCTATGTTTGAATGAACTAACATCACTGTCAGTGAAACCTCCACATTCACTATACGGTGCACCTGCATAGTCACTGATATTGTAGTTTATCAGTCCCTTCACGATGCAAGAGGTACCTTTATAACCTATGATGTTTTCCAAATGGCGTCTTCAATGGAGTTCCATCACTTGCTGTGAGGTCCCCAAGGCCGCTGAGAAGAGATCCGGATTCCGCCGGCGGAAAATCCCGTGCCCGCTGCACAGCGTTGCTCTGGATCGATGTTATCTGCACTCGACGCGTTTCGCCTGTAAGGGCTTCGTCAGGATCACAGTATGATCGATCCGTCTCCTCTCATGGCTTTTATAGGACGTCCAACCACGGCTTCCTTTTTCCTAATATGCGTTCCAAATGAGATCATGCGTTCCATCGTCCTTTTTTTTCAAACACCTTCCTTATATTCTGGTTCGTTGCGCTGGGAAAATTCTTTGTATATTGTATCTTCTATAGCGGAGCAAGGTAGTAGCCCCGCATCCTTCAGCTGCATTGTCCAGGATTAACCTGTTCCTTCACTATAGCGCAGTACCCAAACCCCCTTTTTTTGTCTTAAGTCCAAAGCGTAAGGGAAGATACTAGCAGCAGGGGGCGGGACTTAGAAAGACTTATTACGTCAAAAAGTGCTAATAGAGAGGAAGGAGGGATTAAATATGATGGGGGTGGTAATGGAGAGAGGATATTAACAATAGGTAAGAGTAATTCTAGAAGGACACATCTAAATACAGAAAAGATACCTTTAAAACAAACCATCAAGGGAAACACTAAGCTAAAATGTATGCTTGCGAATGCAAGAAGCCTATCGGGTAAAATGGGAGAATTGGAATATCTTGTATCAAAATTCCAATACGATATTATAGGTATTACGGAAACATGGTGGGACGACTCTCACGACTGGGTTGCGTTTTTGGAGGGTTATTCTCTTTTTAGGAGGGATAGGGCTACCAAAAGGGGAGGAGGGATATGATATGTCTTTTCCTTAAACCATCTCATAAACCATGCATAATAGATACTATCTACAAAGGGATTGGAGATAACGTGGAGTCACTATGGGTTGAGATCACAAGTGAGGCCACTGAAGCAAAGAAACTAGTCATTGGCACGTGTTACAAGCAACCGGATATCAGCATACATGAGGAGGAACAACTCTTACAGCAAATAGAAAAAGCAGTAGGAATGGGGGACATTCTAGTGTTAGGAGACTTTAACTATCCTGATATAAACTAAAGGCACGATATGTGTTTAAAAACTAGGAGCAACAGGTTTTTAAATACATTGAAGGATCAATTCCTGACTCAATTAGTCGAGGACCCAACTAGTGGTAAATCTATTCTGGACCTAGTTATTACAGGTTGAGTATCCCATATCCAAATATTCCGAAATACGGACTTTTTTGAGTGAGAGTGAGATAGTGAAACCTTTGTTTACTGATGCCTCAATGTACACAAACTTTGTTTAATACACAAGGGGGTCGATTCTATTCGGCAACTAATGAATAGCGCCGGGAATTAGCTCCCGACGCTATTCAATTCAGCAACTAGTTACGTCGGCGATGGCCCGTTCTCGCCGACAAAACAGGTTGAATTGTCGGGAGAACGGGCATTCTCCGACTTAACTCCCCGGCGCGAGGCTGATTCCCGACAGAATCAGCCTCGCGCCGGCCGCGAGGCAGCACTTTTGTCGGGTTTCTCTTCTCATCCCCCGGGGATGAGAGAAGAATTCCCGACAATTGCAGGTAATTAGTTGCTGAATTGAATAGCGTCGGGAGCTAATTCCCGGCGCTATTCATTAGTTGCCGAATAGAATCGACCCCTATGTTATTAATAATATTGTATTAAATGACCTTCAGGCAGTGTATATAAGGTGTATATGAAACATAAATGAATTGTGTGAATGTAGACACACTTTGTTTAATGCACAAACGTATAATAAATATTGGCTAAAATTACCTTCAGGCTGTGTGTATAAGGTGTATATGTAACATAAATGCATTCTGTGCTTAGATTTAGGTCCCATCACCATGATATCTCATTATGGTATCTAATTATTCCAAAATACGGAAAAATCCGATATCCAAAATACCTCTGGTCCCAAGCATTTTGGATAAGGGATACTCAACCTGTACCAATAATGTGGACATTATATCAAACATTAAAGTTGGGGAGACCTTGGGGAAACAGCGATCACTATATGATCACTTTTGACATCAGTTTCAAGAAAAACAGCTATAAGGGAGCAACCAAAACATTCAACTTTAGAAAAGCTGAGACGGGCACTAAACGGCATTGACTGGGAAGAGTTGTTTCATGGCAAGGACACTTCGGAAATGTGGGATGCTTTAAAAGGGTTGCTTGAAAGCAATATTCACAAATTCATTCCAATGAGCAGCAAATGCAGGAGTATTAAGCACAAACCAATGTGGCTTAATAAGGAGGTCAAAGAAGCAATGGCTAATAAGAGGCGTGCTTTTAAAACATTTAAATCTAATGGAGGGGAGGAGTCATTCCGGTTTTACAAGGAATGCAATAAAAGATTCAAAAAAGTAATAAGGGCTGCTAAAATTGCAAACGAAAAGCAAATCGCTATAGAGAGTAAAACCAATCCTAAAAAGTTTTATAAATATATAAACAGCAAAAGGTTGAAGAAGGAAAACGTGGGCCCATTAGAAGATGAATTGGGATCATTGACAAACGATGACAAATTGAAAGCGGAAATATTGAACAATTTTTTTTCGTCAGTATTTACCAGGGAGGATGCACACGTGACAGTAGTGCTTAACGACAGTGAAGGTAATGACTCTTGGCTAGATACCTGTTTAAGTGAGGAAGTAGTCCTAGAGAGGCTAAGCAAGATAAAGATTAATAAATCACCAGGCTCAGACGGTTTTCATCCTAGGGTTATTACGGAGCTTAGGACACAGCTAGCAAAACCCCTATACCTGATTTTCAATCGTTCAATTAGATCAGGCATGGTACCAAAGGATTGGCGCATAGCTGAGGTAGTGCCCTTATTTAAAAAGGGAACTAAAAATAATCCTGGAAACTATAGACCAGTTAGTTTAACCTCCTACAGTGGGTAAAATATTAGAAGGCATTTTGAGGGATAGCATAGAGGAGCACCTACAGGCATCTAAGTTTATTACTAAAAGTCAGCATGGGTTTGTAAGGAACAGATCATGTCAAACCAACTTAATTAACTTCTACAAGGAAGTGAGCAAGAATCTTGACCATGGAAAAGCAGTGGATGTGGTTTACTTAGATTTTGCAAAAGCTTTCGATACAGTGCCACATAGGAGACTGGTCCACAAATTAAGGGAACTTGGCCTAGGAAATACCATTTGCACATGGATAGGTAATTGGCTGGATAACAGGGTACAACGAGTAGTGGTCAATGGGATGTTCTCCAGCTGGGCACCAGTAGTCAGCGGAATACCACAAGGGTCCGTTCTTGGCCCACTGCTGTTCATTATATTTATCAATGATCTAGGAATAGGCCTGGAAAACACAGTGTCAATCTTTGCAGACGACACTAAACTGTGTAAGGTAATTAACTCAGAAACCGATGTGGAGTCTCTACAGAATGACTTAGTTGAACTGGAATTCTGGGCATCTAAGTGGAAAATGAGGTTCAACATAGAAAAATGCAAAGTTATGCATTTTGGGACAAAAAACACACTTGCATCCTACACTCTTGATGGAGAAAATCTAGGGGTAACTTTGGTGGAAAAAGATTTGGGGGTGCTCATAGACCATAAGCTTAGTAACAGTACACAATGCCAAACTGCAGCAAAGAAGGCAAGTAAAGTGCTTGCGTGCATTAAACGGGGCATTGAGACCAGGGATGAGGATGTAATCCTGCCATTGTACAAATCATTGGTACGCTCACACCTGGAATATTGCGTTCAGTTCTGGGCCCCATATTACAAAAAGGATATCGGGGAACTAGAAAGAGTTCAAAGACGAGCTACTAAATTGATTAAAGGCTTAGCGACACTGGAATATGAGGAGAGGCTTACTAAATTAAACATGTTTTCACTAGAAAAGAGGAGACTAAGAGGTGACATTATTAATATCTTCAAATATGTAAAGGGTCATTACAAGGAGTTAGCAGCGGATTTGTTTATTAAAAGAAAACTGTCTAAGACGCGTGGGCACTCACTGAGGCTAGAAGATAAAAAATTCCGTACACAGTGTAGGAAAGGGTTCTTCTCCGTAAGGGGAATAAAGATTTGGAACTCACTGCCGGAGAAGGTAGTAATGGTAGACTCTGTAATTGCATTTAAAAACGGATTGGACAAATTTCTAACAGGAAAATGTATCAAGGGCTTTAGCATTTAACATATTGACATTAATATTCTGGGAGTGGTTGGAATCATTGCTGTAAATCGGTACTAAACCATTACTTCAACTTGCACAGTATAATATGAACAGATTAATGCAGAATACAGGTTGAACCCGATGGGCATTTTGCCTCTTTTCAACCTCACTAACTATGTAACTATATATGTAACTATGTATTTTTCATATACTTTCTATAGTCAAAGCACTGGCTTATACGTTAGCATGACAGGAAAGGCTTCACCTGCCTCACCTCAACACACGTTACGGATAATATCAAGGGGAATATGTATCAAAGCTTGGAGAGAGATAAAGGACCAGCCAATCAGCTCCTTAGTGCCATGTTACATTGGTGCATATTGGTGTTTACTAATGCCGTGTGCATGAATAAAAACATAAAGGACATCTCTTGCGGTAAGAGCTGTCCTTTGTGATTATAGGACTTCCGGGTTTAGGACCCTGGAGTCCTATCTGTTTATGTATCAAGGGATTTGGTTGGATTCCTCTCAGCGGGGAGGTGCGATAGAATCCCAGAATTTATTGAATTCCGGTGCTTGGTGCATATGTGGTACGCGGCCAAACCACTGTAAACGGCATATTCTGAGGTTTGGCTGCATATTTCACCGTACTGCATCTCGCCATATATCTCCAAGATGTGATACAAATACAAATATTGGGACATGTGCCACAGTGTAGTTTTCTCGATAGAAAGTTGCTATTTGAGATTGCTGTGCTCCCTTCTACCACAAGCCATGTAACCGTGGAACACAGATCTCGGGTAGAGGACTGAGCAATAACTTTATAGTTAAAACATTAGTTTCTTTTGCTGGGCATACATTGGGGTCAATTCAATTTGCCGACAGTTGAATAGCGCCGGGAATTAGCTCCCGTCGCTATTCAATTCTGCTCATGTTAAGTCAGCGAATGCCTGTTCTCCCGGACTTAACAGGTTGATTTGTCAGGAAAACAGGCATTCTCCGACTTAACTTCCCGGCGCGATGCTGATTCCCGACAGAATCAGCCTCGCGCCAGCACTTTTGTTGGATTTCTGCTCGCACTCCCCCGGGGGTGTGAGAGGAATTCCCGACAATTAAGTGTCACACGGCGCTGTATTGAATAGCACTGGGAGCTAATTCCCGGCGCTATTCAACTGTCGGCAAATTGAATTGACCCCATTGTCAGATAAAATGTTTTTTTGGACCCACTGACATTTTAGCAATAGTATATAATACGATTGCCATAGCTCCCGTCACAACGTTTGTGTGTGCGTGTGTATCAGATCGCTCAATCTGTGCACTGGACCCGAGAGCTGCCATGTAGAAAAGATAGGCGCCTTACCATGAGGTGGGATAATGAGTGCTTGGAAAGTGCAGTTCTGTCTCCTACTGGTTCTTTTAGGTTTGTGTATTTTTCTCATACGTCCTAGAGGATGCTGGGGATACCATTAGAACCATGGGGTATAGACGGGATCCGCAGGAGACATGGGCACTTTAAGACTTTGAAAGGGTGTGAACTGGCTTCTCCCTCTTTGCCCCTCCTCCAGACTCCAGTTTTCGAATTGTGCCCAGGCAGACTGGATGCACTCTGAGGAGCTCTACTGAGTTTCTATGAAAAAGACTTTTGTTAGGTTTTTTATTTTCAGGGAGACTGCTGGCAAGAGTCTCCCTGCTTCGTGGGACTAGGGGGAGAGAAGTTATGACCTACTTCCAGTGAGTTCAAAGACTCTGCTTCTGGCCACAGGACACCAATAGCTCCTGAGGGTTTGATCGCTCGGTACGCCTAGATACTCGTTCCCAGAGCCGGCCGTCACCCCCCTTACAGAGCCAGAAGTAAGAAGACAGGTGAGTAGAAGAAGATCAAGAAGACTTCAGTGACGGCATTCTGAGGTACCGCACAGCGATAGCACGCTGCGCGCCATGCTCCCACACACACAGCAGCACTACAGGGTGCAGGGCGCGGGGGGTTTGGGGGCGCCCTGGGCAGCAGAAAAGCCTCAAAATGTTCTGGCAAGAGGGGACATAAGTGCCTAGGCACTGTCCTAACCCCCGCCAGTATAAATATATATTTTCAAAAAGCGGGACTGAAATGCGCCATTAAGGGGGCGGAGCTTCGTCCTCACAGCTCAGCGCCATTTTCCTCTACACAGGCTGCAGAGACGCTGGTCCTTCTTCACACTTCTGAATAAGTATCAGGGTGCAAAACGGGGGGGGGGGCACAGAAATATTGGTGTAATATATGTTTAATATAAAAGCGCTGCAGGTCTGGGGCATTCTTTAGTGTTTCAGAACCGGTGATTAGGCGCTGTGTTGTGAGCTGGCAAACTCCCTCTGTGTCTCTCTGACCGACTTTACTGTGGGTCTATCCCCTATATGCCCGGTGTGTCTGTGGGTGTTTGGTACACGTGTGTCGGCATGTCTGAGGCTGAGGGCTCTTCCCAGGAGGAGACTGCGTTAGGGACACAAACGGCTGTGGGAGTGGCCCTGTCTGCACCGCCAACTCCTGTTTGGGTAAATGTATTGAATGCTTTGAATGCTAATGTGGCTCTTATTAGTAAGAGGCTAGATAAATCTGAGTCTCAGACCCAGGCATGGAAGAAATCTGTAGAAGATATGTTATTGCAAAGTCAGGTCCCCTCAGGGTCACATAAACGTACGCTGGCCCAGTTGGCAGACACTGATACCGACACGGACTCTGATTCCAGTGTCGACTATAGCGATTCCAGATTAGATCGAAAACTGGCAAAGAGCATTCAGTACATGATTGTGGCGGTTAAAGAGGTACTACATATCACTGAGGACCCGGCTGTCCCTGATAAAAGGGTCTGTATGTATAAGGAAAGGAAACCTGAGGTAACGTTTCCTCCCTCTCATGAACTGAACACGCTCTTTGAAAAACTCTGGGAAGCTCCTGATAAAAAGTTTCAGATTCCCAAAAGAATTACGGTAGCTTATCCATTTCCCTCGGTGGATAGGGAAAAGTGGGAGTCACCCCCCACCATGGACAAGGCCCTGTCACGTTTGTCTAAAAAGGTGGCGCTCCCGTCACCTGACACGGCGGCCCTTAAGGATCCTGCGGTTCGTAAACAAGAAACTACGTTAAAGTCCATTTATGCGCCACAGGTACGCTACTCAGACCTGTCATTGCGTCTGCGTGGGTAAGTAGTGCTATCGAAAAGTGGGCAGACAACTTGTCTTCTGAAATAGATACCCTAGATAGAGAGAGCGTCCTCTTGACGCTGGGTTATATCAAGGATGCTGCAGCATACCTTAAGGAAGCTGCGAGAGATATTGGTCTTTTGGAATCAAAGGCCAATGCCATGGCAGTCTCAGCTAGACGAGGGTTGTGGATTCACCAATGGAATGCTGATGCTGATTCCAAGAAAAGTATGGAATCTCTAAAATATAAAGGTAAGGCTTTATTTGGTGACTGCCTTGATGATTTGGTATCTACAGCTACCGCGGATAAGTCATCCTTTTTGCCTTATGTTCCTCCACAACAAAAGAAAACGCATCACTATCAGATGCAGTCCTTTCGGCCCAATAAATACAGAAAGGGCCGAGGTTCTTTCTTCCTTGCTACTAGAGGAAGGGGAAGAGGTAAACGATCACCAGCCTTGTCAGGCTTCCAGGAGCAGAAGTCCTCCCAGGCTTCTGCCACTTCCACCGCATGACGTTGGGGCTCCTATGCGGGAGTCCGCACCGGTGGGGGCACGTCTCAAACTCTTCAGTCAGTTTTGGGTTCGTTCGGACCTAGACCCATGGGTTTTACAAATAGTATCCCAAGGGTACAAGCTGGAGTTTCAAGATGTTCCCCCTCGCCGATTTTTCAAATCGGCCTTACCAGCTTCTCTTCCGGACAGTAGTAGGTAGTTTGCGACGCAATACAAAAGTTGTGTCAAAATCAAGTTATCATCAGGGTTCCCCAGTCACAACAGGGAGAAGGCTTTTATTCGAGCCTGTTTGTGGTCCCGAAGCCGGACGGCTCGGTCAGACCAATCCTAAACCGGAAATCCCTAAATTTCTACCTAAAGAAATTCAAATTCAAGATGGAGTCTCTCTGTGCAGTGATCTCAAATCTGGAAGAAGGGGTTTGTATGGTGTCGGTGGACATAAAGGATGCCTACTTACATGTTCCCATTTATCCTCTGCATAAGGCTTACCTGAGGTTTGCAATTCACGATTGTCATTACCAATTTCAAACGTTGCCGTTTGGTCTGTCCACGGCTCCAAGGATTTTCACCAAAGTGATGGCGGAGATGATGGTTCTCCTTCGCAAGCAAGGAGTCATGATTATCCCTTACTTGGACGATCTCCTGATAAAGGCGAGATCCAGGGACCAGTTGGTACAAAAAGTTGCACTCTCCCTGACAGTCCTTCATCAACATGGTTGGCTCCTAAACTTGGCAAAATCACAGTTGATTCTGACGACGCGGTTGTCGTTTTTGGGACTGATATTGGACACAGAACTACAGAGAGTCTTTCTTCCAGTGGAAAAGGCTCTGGAACTTCAGAGTCTGGTCAAACAAATTCTGAAGCCAGCAAGAGTGTCAATCCATCGATGCATTTGATTGCTGGGGAAGATGGTTGCGGCCTACGAGGCCATTCAGTTTGGCAGGTTCCATGCCAGAGTGTTCCAGTGGGACCTGTTGGACAAGTCGTCCGGGTCCCACCTACACATGCACCGGAGGATAATCCTGTCTTCCAAAACCAGGGTATCACTCCTGTGGTGGCTGCACAGCTCTCACCTCCTAGAGGGGCGCAGGTTCGGGATACGGGACTGGATCCTAGTGACCACGGATGCAAGCCTCCGAGGCTGGGGAGCAGTCACAATGGGAGAAAACTTCCAAGGAAGATGGTCAAATCAGGAAACTTGTCTCCACATAAATGTTCTGGAGTTAAGGACCATTTACAACGGCCTTCTGCAAGCGGAACATCTTCGAGATCTGCCTGTATTGATCCAGTCGGACAATGTAACAGCAGTAGCGTACATAAACCGTCAGGGCGGAACGAAAAGCAGAGCGGCAATGGCAGAAGCCACAAGGATTTTCCGCTGGGCGGAAAAGCATACAAGCGCTCTGTCAGTGATCTTCATTCCAGGAGTGGACAACTGGGAAGCAGACTTCCTCTGCAGGCACGATCTCCATCCAGGAGAGTGGGGCCTCCACCAAGAAGTCCTCGCAGAGGTGAGAAGTCATTGGGGAGTTCCTCAAGTAGACATGATGGCATCTCGTCTCAACAAGAAGCTTCAGAGATATTGTTCCAGGTCAAAGGACCCTCAAGCAATTGCAGTGGATGCACTGGTGACACCGTGGGTGTTTCAGTCGGTGTATGTATTCCCTCCACTTCCTCTCATTCCAAGGGTTCTAAAGATCATAAGAAGAGCAAAGATCCAGGTGATCCTCATTGTCCCAGACTGGCCAAGGAGGGCTTGGTATCCGGATCTTCAGGAATTACTCATAGGAGATCCCTGGCCTCTTCCTCTGCGCGAGGACCTGTTACAACAGGGGCCGTGTGTGTATCAGGACTTACCGCGGCTACTTTTGATGACATGGCAGTTGAGCGCAAAATCCTAGCCCGTAAGGGTATTCCCATTGAAGTCATTCCCACACTTATTCAGGCCAGAAAAGGGGTAACGTCTAAACTTTACCACCGTATTTGGAGAAAATATGATTCTTGGTGTGAATCCAAGGGGGCTCCTACGGAGGAGTTTCGACTAGGACGTTTTCTCCATTTTCTACAAGCAGTTGTGGATGCGGGCCTAAAATTGGGCTCAATTAAGGTACATATTTCGGCCTTATCGGTTTTCTTTCAGAAACAATTGGCCTCCCTTACAGAAGTTCAGACTTTTGTGACAGGCGTGTTGCACATCCAACCTCCATTTGTGCCTCCAGTGGTGTTGCAGTTCCTTCAGTCACATTGGTTTGAACCTTAACGGAAGGTGGAGTTGAAATTCCTCACTTGGAAAGTGGTCATGCGGTTGGCCTTGGCATCTGCAAGGCGGGGGTCTGAGTTAGCGGCCTTGTCTCACAAGAGCCCTTATTTGATCTTCCCTGAAGATAGAGCCGAATTGAGGACACGTCAACAATTTCTACCGAAGGTGGTTTCCTCTTTCCACATGAACCAACCTATTGTGGTGCCTGTGGCTACTGATGCCTTCGCCGAGTCAAAATCTCTGGATGTGGTCAGAGCTTTGAAGATTTATGTCTCCAGAACGGCTCAGATTAGGAAAACAGAGGTTCTGTTTGTCCTGTATGCTCCCAACAAGGTTGGGTGTCCTGGTTCCAAGCAGATCATTGCATGCTGGATCTGTAACACGATTCAGCATGCTCGTTCCACGTCTGGATTGCAGTTATCGGAATCGGTAAAAGCCCATTCTACTAGAAAGGTGGGCTCATCCTGGGCGGCTGCCCGGGGGGTCTCGGCATTGCAACTTTGCCGAGCAGCTACTTGGTCGGGGTCAAACACATTTGCAAAGTTCTACAAGTTTGACACCTTGGCCGATGAAGACCTTAAGTTTGGTCAATTGGTGCTGCAGAGTCATCCGCACTCTCCCGCCCGTTCTAGAGCTTTGGTATAACCCCATGGTTGTAATGGTGTCCCCAGCATCCTCTAGGACATATGAGAAAATAGGATTTTAATACCTACCGGTAAATCCTTTTCTCTTAGTCCGTAGATGATGCTGGGCGCCCGTCCCAGTGCGTACTGTATCTGCAGTTGTTAGTTGTGGTTACACACATGTTGTGTTACGTTTATTGTCAGCATGTTGCTGCTAGTGTTCATGCCGTTGGCTTGTGTTCTGTTGAATGCCACGTTGTGCGGCATGCTTGAGGTGTGAGCTGGTATGAATCTCACCTTTAGTTTAACAATAAATCCTTTCCTCGAAATGTCCGTCTCCCTGGGCACAGTTCCTATAACTGGAGTCTGGAGGAGGGTTATAGAGGGAGGAGCCAGTTCACACCCTTTCAAAGTCTTAAAGTGCCCATGTCTCCTGCGGATCCCGTCTATACCCCATGGTTCTAATGGTGTCCCCAGCATCCTCTACAGACTAAGAGAAAAGGATTTACTGGTAGGTATTAAAATCCTATTATATATAGGATGTTTAACCTTTTCCTGACCACTTATGATACTTATATTAGTTTAATATGTTTTATATAACCCATATTATAGACCATGTATAGTGTTCACGCTAGGCTGCCCGAAGGGCAAAATCCGCCCTGCGCTTTCTGCGGCATCCATTCACACTGTGAGAGAGAGCTTGGGGGAAGAAAGACCAGCACCTCCGTAGGTGCTGGGCACGCCCCCAACAGTGACGCCACCGGCCGCCCACGCCCCCTGTTTCATCGTCTGTGGGCTGAACCGCCCACTTTTATTACGTGAAATGACCACGCCCCCTATTTTGCGTGGCCACACCCTTTTTTCGGCACGCACGGCTACGCCGCGCGCACACACTTGGGCCCCTCACAGTCTGGCGCCCTGCCCTGCCCAAATCCTAGAGTGAACACGTGTTCATTATTAATACTTTTATGTGTATATACTGTATCTATAGGTTCTTCTACTGCTCCACCAGACCCCTGCACTTGCGCCAATATTTCACAGAGCAGGAGATTGTGAATTGCATTTGGAAACCCCACTCTAGAAATTCTACATTTACCCCTGGCGATATCGGTGTTCCTCCCCTGGGGAGGAAACCTTTCCCTTTTCCTCCCTTGTGAAGGAACAGGAGATATGTCACTCAGCCCAGAGCAGTGCATACAGGACCTCATTCAGCTTGGATTGTTGTTGAGACAGAAGTTTATTCTCTCCTCCTACGGCTCTGCTCTTTCCCTCGCCAAGCAATCCTTTTTCCAAGTACCCATCTCTTCTCAGTCATCCTGTCCATGACGTCTCTTTGAAACTTTCAACACTCTCCTTCGCCCCCCTCCCATCCTCCCTCACTGCGACTGACCTTGCCTCCTTCTTCATCTCCAAAATTGAGGATATCCGACACGACATCTCCCCCCGTCACCCCTCTGCTGCCCCCCTGCCCCCATCATCCCTCCCCTCCATCTATCCCACCCTGTCCTCCTTCCGTAACACTTCAGACAAGGAAGTCCACTCCCTCATCTTATCCTCCTACCCCCCCCCCCCCCCGGACCCCCTTCCCTCCCATCTTCTCCGCTCCCTCTGCCTGCTCCCACCTTGCTCACCTCTTAAACCTATCTCTCTCTACCGGTATCTTCCCCTCACCATTCAAACATGCTCTGGTCTCAACTATTCTCAAAAAACCCAACCTCGACCCTTCATCACCCACTAACTACCGCCTCTTCTCCCTTTCGCTTCCAAACTACTTGAATGACTGGTCTACAGCCATATCACAAGCTACCTCTCTGACAACTCCATCCTCGATCCACTACAATCTGGCTTTCGCCCATTTCTCTCCGCTGAGACTGCCCTGGTGAAAGTCACCAATGACCTGCTTTTGTCCAAATCCAGGGGCCACTTCTCTCTACTCATCCTTCTGGACCTCTCTGCTGCCTTTGACACTGTGGATCATCCTCTCCTCCTCCGTACACTCCAAAACGCTGGCCTCACTAGCACTGTCCTTGACTGGTTTTTTTCTTACCTCACTAACCGATCCTTCTGTGTCTGCCTCCGGCACCACCTCACACCATTCCATCCTTCCTGTTGGTGTCCCTCAGGGTTCTGTCCTTGGCCCCCTTCTGTTCTCCCTGTATACTTCTTCCCTGGGTGCACTCATTAACTCCTTTGGCTTTTAATATCACCTCTATGCTGATGACACACAACTTTACCCCTCCTCTCCTGATCTGTCTCCCTCTGTCCTCTCTCAGGTTTCCAGCTGCCTCTCCGCAATCTCCTCCTGTATGTCTGAGCGCTCTCTGAAGCTCAACATGGACAAAACTGAACTCATCATCTTTCCCCCATCCAGAGCAACACCCCCTACCAATATCTCTATCACTGTTGACAACACCACCATCTCCCCCTTTCCCCAACTCCGCTGCTTGGGCGTCACTCTTGACTTCTCCCTCTCCTTTGCACCCCACATCCAAGCTCTGGCACAATCCTGTCTGTTCCAGCTACGCAACATTGCTCGCATCAGGCCATTTCTCTCCCAGAGTGCAACTAAACTTATCCACTCACTGGTCATCTCACGACTTGACTACTGCAATGTTCTCCTCACTGGCCTCGCTTGCTCCCATCTTGCTCCCCTCCAATCTGTGCTGAACTCCGCAGCTAGGCTTATCTTCCTCTCCTGCCGCTCCACATCTGCCAATCCCCTATGACAAAATCTACACTGGCTCCATTCCCCTACAGAATCCTCTTCAAACACCTCACCCTCACATACAAGGCCATCTCTAATTCCACTGCTCCCTACATCTCCAATGTCCTCTCCCTTCATACTCCCTCCCGCCCTCTACGGTCGACCAATGACAGTCGCCTCTCCACCGCCCTGGTTACTGCTTCCCATGCTCGAGTTCAAGACTATGCCCGTGCTGCACCCCTTCAGTGGAACGCACTCCCCCGCTCCATTAGACTCTCCCCGACCTTGCATAGTTTCAAACGGGCACTAAAAACCCACCTATTCATCAAAGCATCCCCTCCCGACGCATAATCTTGTCCTGAGGCCGCTCCTCCATCCCCCTGCCTCATGCCTTGAACATCTCAGCTTTGCTTAAATACTGCCATCAGGCTACCTCCCGCTTGCTTGCACCTCATGTCATCTGTCTGTCGACCCTTCCAACTAGATTGTTAGCTCTTCAGAGCAGTGCCCTCTTTCCTCTTGTTATCTAAGCCCTCTTCTTGACACATTTCACTTGCAGCTCTCCCCTACTCAGCGACCATCTTTACCCGCTTTTTCTCCTGCTGGTAAAGGCTCATCTCTATCTATGGCCACCAGGCCCTAGTAGTACGATCACTCCCTCACTACTTACATCTTAGCTGTATTATGTCTTGAGACTTGTGGTGCTCTTTGTTACCTGTACTCTATTTCTGTTATTTATTTACTGTAATGCTAAGTTTTTGTCTCCCTGTACTGTACTTTGTACGGCGCTGCGAAACACTTGTAGAGCCTCATAAATAAAATGTAATAATAATAAAATAGCGATTTTCTCAATCATGTTAAAAATCTCATGTGAAGAGCTGGCCAGAAAGGTAAAAAAGGCCGTCCGCTGCAATCGCATAATTGCTTACGCAGAACTGCGATGCATATGCAGAAATTGAGTACCAGTGACAGTTGTGGATGACCCGGGGAAACTCAGAATGACACTGCAATCGCACCGGGCGCCATGTTTTCTGTCGCAGGAATAACAAAACGCAGGTTGCTCAATGCACATGCACAGTCGTCCGATTGCAATTTTGCAACTGAAGCTGAATGACGTCCACAGTACACTGCCCAATGTAGTACACTGCCCAATGTGGCACACAATTTATTGGATCTTTTGGACATCAATTTGGCATGTCTATCAGACTGATAATTTCTGGTCGCTCATGCAAATACACTGTACAATTTGGTGATCTGTCGATGCTTGGAGGATTGGCCAGATAATTTATAATGCCTGCCCAGCATTAGAATATGCTACAGAAGAGAAATAATTGAACATCTGCTTATGCTTTTCCTCTGACATATTAGACATATTAATAGAATAACTGAGTGAGATAATCAGCGATCGCCCCATTTTCTTCACATGATCATTTCCATAGTAATAGCTACTATTTCTGGGTCATAATGGAAGTGGACTTCTATATAAGATTTTAACCTTTTGTGCATAGAAACAGTACATTGCCCATATAACCTTCAAAAACCATGGCCCTCATTCCGAGTTGTTCGCTCGCAAGGCGAATGTAGCAGAGTTACACACGCTAAGCCGCCGCCTACTGGGAGTGAATCTTAGCTTCTTAAAATTGCGACCGACGTACGCGCAATATTGCGATTACAAACGAGTTAGCAGTTTCTGAGTAGCTTCAGACTTACTCTGCCTGTGCGATCAGTTCAGTGCTTTTCGTTCCTGGCTGACGTCATAAACACACCCAGCGTTCGCCCAGGCACTCCCACCGTTTCTCCGGCCACTCCTGCGTTTTTTCCGGAAACGGTAGCGTTTCCATCCACACGCCCCTAAAACGCCGTGCATCCGCCCAGTAACACCCATTTCCTGTCAATCACAATGCGAACGTCGGAGCGATGAAAATGCCGTGAGTAAACTTACTTTCTTCATAGTAAAGTTACTTGGCGCAGTCGCAGTGCGAACATTGCGCATGCGCACTAAGAGAATTCTCACTGCGATGCGATGAAAAACTCCGAGCGAACAACTCGGAATGAGGGCCCATATTATTTAGAAGTGACTGATCTGCAAAGATCAGCAACTGGAGAGTACAATTGTTTCATTCAATAATTCAAAGCCTCATATGGTTTTACATTTTGGCAAGGAATGGAAACATTTATTCTGTGACTGTGGCAAAATATTTCATTGTGTAGACTGTCTTATTTACATATTTAATTATGTAAATGCCTAGCACTGTAGTTACCCTTTTACCGATCTGCTGCATTGACTGAGACTGATATACTGAGATTAAATTAGATACAGTGGTATAATGAGCTCACAGTTGGTGTTTATATTTGCTTCACCTATATTTATAATGCACCCAACTAGATTCTCTGAAATATGCGTAATGTTAAATTTTGGCAAGATTTTACATGGGATGCTAAATATTTGTGATATGTGCTAATCTGTAAAATAGTCATTGTTTCTAGTTGGAATTTACATTTTCTCAAACCTCCTTTTCAGTTTAATTGCAAAATGTATCCACTTTATGGAGCATGTGTATTTAGTTTTTCAATACCTGCACAGCAGTGTAAAATACTTTGGCCAATATTTACAAAAAAATCGAGTTTGTCCGATTTGTGTTTTTATTTCAAAGTCCCAATCCGGGAATTCACTAAGCACAAATCTCGGCAGTGTCTGGTCTATTCGTAATGGATTTAACGGCAAAGTTCTGAAATACGAATGAATAGACCGTCGGTCAAACGCGGCTGTTATTTCATACAATACGGGTATTCACTCGTATTTGGGTGTTAGTCTCTGAGTGCTCAAGTGCGGGTCTATTTTTTTGCGAATCGTTAAAAAAAGCAGCAAAAAAAATAGACCTCCTTTTTCCAGTCGAGTTTGGATAACCATGCATGGATCAGTGAGATCTGTGCATGGTTATCTATGGGAAAGGGTGTGTTTAGTGTAAAAACAGGAAAAAAAATTGCGTGGGGTCCCCCCTCCTAAGCACAACCAGCCTCGGGCTCTTTGAGCCGGTCCTGGTTGACAAAATATGGGGGGAAAAATGACAGAAAAAATGACAGGGGTTCCCCCATATTTCATCAACCAGCACCGGGCTCTGCGCCTGGTCCTGGTTCAAAAATACGTGGGACAAAAAGCGTAGGGGTCCCCCGTATTTCTTAAACCAGCACCGGGCTCCACTAGCCAGGTACATAATGCCACAGCCGGGGGACACTTTTATTGTGGTCCCGGCGGCCCTGGCATTACATACCCAACTAGTCACCCCTGGCCGGGGTACCCTGGTGGGAACTTTGCGGTCAGCGGTGAGGTTACTCTCGGTCAACCGCTGACCGCAAAGTTCCCACCATTGGATACAATGGAGCGCATAGGCGCTACATTGTATCTCTGCCGTGTGCATCCTCACAGACACTACAGGAGCACACATCCAATCAGGAAAGTGCCACGACGTGGCGCTCCCTGATTGGCTGAAGGGACCCTCTTTGACAGGAGTCAGGGGGGGTCCTGGCAGTCGGGGAAAGGGGTCGCATGTGTAAACACGGGACCCCTTTCAGTGCGTGGTCGGGTTTCGGTTTTTTTGTTTTGCCAAGTACGTGGATTATACAAAGAAGACAAGCAACACTGGATTATGTGAGTATAATTTTTTTCACAGGTACCCCGAGGATTCTACATGGAGAAGAGGACCAAGCCTCGTGTGAACATAGGTAAGTATGTATGGTGTGCATGTATGTAATAAACTTATACTGTCACGGTGTGTGTGTCCTGTTTTTTGTTGGGTATTTTTTTAGTAGTAGTACTACTGGTACCAGCGGGCCCGGTTTTCCACAGCATGATGGTACTTGTGGTTCTCCAAGTACCAGCTTGCGGGGGAGGCTTGCTGGGACTTGTAGTACTGCTACTAAAAACAATATTCTCATTTTTTACACAAGGCTATCAGCCCCCCATCCGCCGCCCTTGGATGGGGGGGACAGCCTCGGGCTTCACCCCTGGCCCTTGGGTGGCTGGAGGGGGGGGGGGTCCCTTGATTTAAGGGGTTCCCACTCCTTCAGGGTACCCCGGCCAGGGGTGACTAGTTAGTGATTTAATGCCAGGGCCGCAGGGACCTATATAAAAGTGTCCCCCGGCTGTGGCATTATGTCTCTGACTAGTGGAGCCCGGTGCTGGTTCCAAAAATACGGGGGACCCCTATGCTTTTTGTCCCCCGTATTTTTGGCACCAGGACCAGGCGCAGAGCCCGGTGCTGGTTGTTAAAATATGGGGGACCCCTGTCAATTTCCCCCCCATATTTTTGCAACCAGGACCGGCTCAAAGAGCCCGACGCTGGTTGTGCTTAGGAGGGGGGACCCCACACAATTTTTTTCTTGATTTTTAACACTTTAATTTTTTTTTTAAAGGTGCACAATGAAGCCCTGCACGGATCTCACAGATCCGGCCGGGATTCCTTGTGTTTTGTCAGGCAGTGTTTTACTCATCACTCCCATAAAACACTGACTGACATTACGAATCACATCGACATCGGAAAAAATGAATGTGCAAAACTCGGCAGCTTAGTAACTGACCGTATCAGGATTCAAAAAGTTGCAGTAAAATGCACCCGATACCGTTCGAGTTCAAACACCCTTAAAAACGGCTAAAACACGAATATTAGTAAATATACCCCTTTGTCTCCACTTTTTTCAGTAACCTGTTATTCCATTGTCAGTTTTATGATATAGATAAAAAAAATAAGAATTTACTTACCGATAATTCTATTTCTCATAGTCCGTAGTGGATGCTGGGACTCCGTAAGGACCATGGGGAATAGCGGCTCCGCAGGAGACTGGGCACAAAAGTAAAAGCTTGAACTAGCTGGTGTGCACTGGCTCCTCCCCCTATGACCCTCCTCCAAGCCTCAGTTAGGATACTGTGCCCGGACGAGCGTACATAATAAGGAAGGATATTGAATCCCGGGTAAGACTCATACCAGCCACACCAATCACACCGTACAACCTGTGATCTGAACCCAGTTAACAGTATGATAAACGAAGGAGCATCTGAAAAGATGGCTCACAACAATAATAACCCGAATTTTGTAACAATAACTATATACAAGTATTGCAGACAATCCGCACTTGGGATGGGCGCCCAGCATCCACTACGGACTATGAGAAATAGAATTATCGGTAAGTAAATTCTTATTTTCTCTAACGTCCTAAGTGGATGCTGGGACTCCGTAAGGACCATGGGGATTATACCAAAGCTCCCAAACGGGCGGGAGAGTGCGGATGACTCTGCAGCACCGAATGAGAGAACTCCAGGTCCTCCTCAGCCAGGGTATCAAATTTGTAGAATTTAGCAAACGTGTTTGCCCCTGACCAAGTAGCTGCTCGGCAAAGTTGTAAGGCCGAGACCCCTCGGGCAGCCGCCCAAGATGAGCCCACCTTCCTTGTGGAATGGGCTTTTACAGATTTTGGCTGTGGCAGGCCTGCCACAGAATGTGCAAGCTGAATTGTACTACAAATCCAACGAGCAATCGTCTGCTTAGAAGCAGGAGCACCCAGCTTGTTGGGTGCATACAGGATAAACAGCGAGTCAGATTTCCTGACTCCAGCCGTCCTGGAAATATATATTTTCAGGGCCCTGACTACGTCCAGTAACTTGGAGTCCTCCAAGTCCCTAGTAGCCGCAGGCACCACAATAGGCTGGTTCACGTGAAACGCTGAAACCACCTTTGGGAGAAATTGAGGACGAGTCCTCAATTCTGCCCTATCCGTGTGAAAAATCAGGTAAGGGCTTTTATAAGATAAAGCCGCCAATTCTGAGACACGCCTGGCTGAAGCCAGGGCTAACAGCATTACCACCTTCCATGTGAGATATTTTAATTCCACAGTGGTGAGTGGTTCAAACCAATGTGATTTTAGGAACCCCAAAACCACATTGAGATCCCAAGGTGCCACCGGGGATCTCAGAGGTATATGCAGTACCTCTTTGACAAACGTCTGGACTTCAGGCACTGAAGCCAGTTCTTTTTGGAAGAAAATCGACAGGGCCGAAATTTGAACTTTAATGGACCCTAATTTTAGGCCCATAGACAGTCCTGTTTGCAGGAAATGTAGGAAGCGACCCAGTTGAAATTCCTCTGTAGGGGCCTCATTGGCCTCACACCACGCAACATATTTTCGCCAAATGCGGTGATAATGTTTTGCGGTTACATCCTTCCTGGCCTTTATCAGGGTAGGGATGACTTCTGGAATGCCTTTTTCCTTCAGGATCCGGCGTTCAACCGCCATGCCGTCAAACGCAGCCGCGGTAAGTCTTGGAACAGACAAGGTCCCTGCTGGAGCAGGTCCTTTCTTAGAGGTAGAGGCCACGGGTCCTCCGTGAGCATCTCTTGAAGTTCCGGGTACCAAGTCCTTCTTGGCCAATCCGGAACCACGAGTATAGTTCTTACTCCTCTCCTTTTTATGATTCTCAGTACTTTTGGTATGAGAGGCAGAGGAGGGAACACATACACTGACTGGTACACCCATGGTGTTACCAGAGCGTCCACCGCTATTGCCTGAGGGTCCCTTGACCTGGCGCAATATCTGTCTAGTTTTTTGTTGAGACGGGACGCCATCATGTCCACCTTTGGTTTTTCCCAACGGTTTACCATCTCTTGGAAGACTTCTGGATGAAGTCCCCACTCCCCCGGGTGAAGGTCGTGTCTGCTGAGGAAGTCCGCTTCCCAGTTGTCCACTCCCGGAATGAACACTGCTGACAGTGCTATCACATGATTCTCCGCCCAGCGAAGAATCCTTGCAGCTTCTGCCATCGCCCTCCTGCTTCTCGTGCCGCCCTGTCTGTTTACGTGGGCGACTGATGTGATGTTGTCCGATTGGATCAATACCGCCTGACCCTGAAGCAGGGGTTTTGCTTGACTTAGGGCATTGTAAATGGCCCTTAGTTCCAGAATGTTTATATGAAGAGATGTTTCCATGCTTGACCACAAGCCCTGGAAATTTTGTCCCTGTGTGACTGCTCCCCAGCCTCTCAGGCTGGCATCTGTGGTCACCAGGATCCAATCCTGAATGCCGAATCTGCGGCCCTCTAGTAGATGAGCACTCTGCAGCCACCACAGAAGAGACACCCTTGTCCTTGGCGACAGGGTTATCCGCTGATGCATCTGAAGATGCCATCCGGACCATTTGTCCAGAAGATCCCACTGAAACGTTCTTGCATGGAATCTTCCAAATGGAATCGCTTCGTAAGAAGCCACCATTTTTCCCAGGACCCTCGTGCACTGATGCACTGACACCTGGCCTGGTTTTAGGAGATTCCTGACTAGCTCGGATAACTCCCTGGCCTTCTCCTCTGGGAGAAACACCTTTTTCTGGACTGTGTCCAGAATCATTCCTAGGAACAGGAGACGTGTCGTTGGAATCAGCTGCGATTTTGGAATATTTAGGATCCACCCGTGCTGACGTAACACTAACTGAGATAGTGCTACTCCGACTTCTAACTGTTCCCTGTAACCTTGCCCTTATCAGGAGATCGTCCAAGTAAGGGATAATTAAAACGCCTTTTCTTCGAAGAAGAATCATCATTTCGGCCATTACCTTGGTAAAGACCCGAGGTGCCGTTGACAACCCAAACGGCAGCGTCTGAAACTGATAATGACAGTTTTGTACTACAAACCTGAGGTACCCTTGGTGAGAAGGGTAGATCGGGACGTGGAGATAAGCATCTTTGATGTCCAGAGACACCATATAGTCCCCTTCTTCCAGGTTTGCTATCACTGCTCTGAGTGACTCCATCTTGAATTTGAACCTCTTTATGTAAGTGTTCAAGGATTTTAGATTTAAAATTGGTCTCACCGAGCCGTCCGGCTTCGGTACCACAAACAGCGTTGTTTCCCTGTTGTAGGAGAGGTACCTTGATTATCACCTGCTGGGAATACAGCTTGTGAATGGCTTCCAAAACTGCCTCCCTGTCGGAGGGAGACTTTGGTAGAGCAGACTTCAGGAACCGGCGAGGGGGAGACGTCTCGAATTCCAGTTTGTACCCCTGTGATACTACCTGCAGAATCCAGGGGTCCACTTGCGAGTGAGCCCACTGCGCGTTGAAATTTTTGAGACGGGCCCCCACCGTGTCCGAGTCCGCTTGTAAAGCCCCAGCGTCATGCTGAAGACTTGGCAGAAGCAGAGGAGGGCTTCTGCTCCTGGGAAGAGGCTGCCTGGTGCAGTCTTTTTCCTCGTCCTCTGCCCCGGGGCAGAAATGAGTGGCCTTTTGCCCGCCTGTACTTATGGGAACGAAAGGACTGAGTTTGAAAAGACGGTGTCTTTTTCTGCTGAGAGGTGACCTGGGGTAAAAAGGTGGACTTTCCGGCCGTTGCCGTGGCCACCAGGTCCGATAGACCGGCCCCAAATAACTCCTCTCCTTTAAACGGCAATACTTCCACATGTCATTTGGAATCCGCATCCCCTGACCACTGTCGCGTCCATAACGCTCTTCTGGCAAAAATGGACATAGCACTCACTCTTGATGCCAGGGTGCAAATATCCCTCTGTGCATCACGCATATATAGTAATGCATCCTTCAAATGCTCTATAGTTAGTAATATACTGTCCCTATCCAGGGTATCAATATTTTCAGTCAGGGAATCCGACCACGCCACTCCAGCACTGCACATCCAGGCTGATGCGATTGCTGGTCGCAGTATAACACCAGTATGTGTGTATATACCCTTCAGGATATTTTCCAGCCTTCTATCCGCTGGTTCTTTGAGGGCGGCCGTATCAGGAGACGGTAACGCTACTTGTTTAGATAAACGTGTGAGCGCTTTATCTACTTTAGGGGGTGTTTCCCAACGTGCCCTAACCTCTGGCGGGAAAGGGTATAGTGCCAATAATTTATTAGAAATTAGCACTTTTTTATCGGGGGAAACCCACGCTTTATCACACACCTCATTTAATTCATCTGACTCAGGAAAAGCTACTGGTAGTTTTTTCACTCCCCACATAATACCCTTCTTTGTGGTACTTGTAGTGTCAGAAATGTTCAATGCCTCCTTCATTGCCGTGATCATGTAACGTGTGGCCCTACTGGACATTACGTTTGTCTCCTCACCGTCGACACTGGACTCAGTATCCGTGTCTGGGTCTGTGTCGACCCACTGAGGTAACGGGCGTTTTATCGCCCCTGACGGTGTCTGAGACGCCTGGTCAGGCACTAATTGATTTGTCGGCTGTCTCATGTCGTCAACAGTTTTTTGTAAAGTGCTGACATTGTCACGTAGTTCTTTAAATACAACCATCCAGTCAGGTGTCGACTCCCTAGGGGGTGACATCACTAATACAGGCAATTGCTCTGCTTCCACATCATTTTCCTCCTCATACATGTCAACACAATCGTACCGACACCCAGCACACACACAGGGAATGCTCTGATAGAGGACAGGACCCCACTAGCCCTTTGGGGAGACAGAGGGAGAGTTTGCCAGCACACACCAGAGCGCTATATATATATATATATATATAGGGATAACCTTATATAAGTGTTACTCCCTTTTATAGCTGCTGTTTATAATTTAGCTGCCAATAATGCCCCCCCTCTCTCGTTTTTACCCTGATTCTGTAGGGACTGCAGGGGAGAGTCAGGGAGCCGTCCTTCCAGCGGAACTGTGAGGGAAAATGGCGCTTGTGTGCTGAGGAGATAGGCTCCGCCCCTTCACAACGGCCTTATCTCCCGCTTTTTTCTGGAAAACTGGCAGGGGTTAAATACATCCATATAGCCCAGGAGCTATATGTGATGTATTTCTTTTGCCATCCTAAGGTATTTCTGTTTTTTATTGCGTCTCAGGGCGCTCCCCCCCAGCGCCCTGCACCCTCAGTGACCGGAGTGTGAAGTGTGCTGAGAGCAATGGCGCACAGCTGCAGTGCTGTGCGCTACCTTAGTTGAAGACAGGAACGTCTTCTGCCGCCGATTTCACCGGACCTCTTCGTTCTTCTGGCTCTGTAAGGGGGCCGGCGGCGCGGCTCCGGGACCCATCCAGGCTGAACCTGTGATCGTCCCTCTGGAGCTAATGTCCAGTAGCCTAAGAAACCCAATCCACTCTGCACGCAGGTGAGTTCGTTTCTTCTCCCCTTAGTCCCACGATGCAGTGAGCCTGTTGCCAGCAGGACTCACTGAAAATAAAAAACCTAAAATAAACTTTTACTCTAAGCAGCTCAGGAGAGCCACCTAGCATGCACCCTTCTCGTTCGGGCACAAAAATCTAACTGAGGCTTGGAGGAGGGTCATAGGGGGAGGAGCCAGTGCACACCAGCTAGTTCAAGCTTTTACTTTTGTGCCCAGTCTCCTGCGGAGCCGCTATTCCCCATGGTCCTTACGGAGTCCCAGCATCCACTTAGGACGTTAGAGAAATAATAGGCGTGGTCATGGTTTTGCACAGCAAAATAAAATGTTGAAGCATTGATTTCTCATAAAGTAAAAGTTGTTCTCATCTAGCTAGTACTTAATATTTCATGCAGAGCCTGACCTTATTTATTAATGATAAAACAAAACTGGGTAATAACAAATAGTTATAGAGGTAGGAAGGCCCTGCTCACAAGCTTACAACGTGACCAATATACAATACAGAGCTCATACTAATAATCCATGTAAGCAATAATGCAGAGCCAGATGCAGAACAGTTTGGAATTGCAAATCTTGGGGTTAATTATTTAAGTGAATTCGTGAGAGTTTGTATCATGAAAAATACATCTCAAAATGCGTGCACGCAAGAAATGCAAGATTCAATTAGAAATGCAATCTGCAGTACCTGTGGTGAGGTTGTGTGACTTCTATACAAAATGCAACCTGAGAGTAGTGCATGAAAAAGTGGGGAAACCATCTTGGACCCCCAAAAAACCGAGATAGCAGGTCCATATAGAAGCCTGTTAGTCTAAGGCCACACATTGCGTTTTATCTTGGCAGAAAGGAGCCTTTCTGTATTCACACAATCCCATTGCCGCACTGTGTAAACACATACATTCAAATGTATATGTTCTACTTGAAATCCGGTCGTCCTGTCATCCTGGGTCCGGTGGATGCGGCACCACCGCATATGTGTGGGCGACCGTATAGGAGTCCATGTGCAGACTCCTTCTGACAAGCAGGTCCCGCTGAACAGGGCCCGCTAAGACACACTGGGGCAGATGTATTAAGCCTAGAGAAGGGATAGAAGGTGATAAAGCAGTGATAAGTGCTAGTTGATAACGCAACAGCCAATGAGCTCCTCACTGTCACTTTTCAAATCCGTAATGATTGGCTGGTGCGTTTTCACCTTGTGCTTATCACTTCTTTATCCCTTCTCCAGGCTACTACATATGCCCAAATGTGTGGCCCTAGCCTTAGTGGCCAAAAGGAAACTACTGGAGGTTTCTCTGACGTCCTAGTGGATGCTGGGAACTCCGTAAGGACCATGGGGAATAGCGGCTCCGCAGGAGACAGGTCACATCTAAAGAAAGCTTTAGGATCACCTGGTGTGCACTGGCTCCTCCCCCTATGACCCTCCTCCAAGCCTCAGTTAGATTTTCTGTGCCCGACGAGACGGGTGCACACTAGGGGCTCTCCTGAGCTCTTTGTGAAAGTTTTAGTTTAGGTTTATTATTTTCAGTGAGACCTGCTGGCAACAGGCTCACTGCATCGAGGGACTAAGGGGAGAAGAAGCGAACTCACCTGCGTGCAGAGTGGATTGGGCTTCTTAGGCTACTGGACATTAGCTCCAGAGGGACGATCACAGGTTCAGCCTGGATGGGTCACCGGAGCCGCGCCGCCGGCCCCCTTACAGAGCCAGAAGAGCGAAGAGGTCCGGAAAAATCGGCGGCAGAAGACTTTCCTGTCTTCAGATAAAGGTAGGCGCACAGCACCGCAGCTGTGCGCCATTGCTCTCAGCACACTTCACACTCCTGTCACTAAGGGTGCAGGGCGCTGGGGGGGCAGCGCCCTGAGACGCAATAAATCGATAGAAAACCTTTTATGGCTAAAATAAATGCATCACATATAACTCCTGGGCTATATGGATGCATTTAACCCCTGCCAAAACATACAAGAAAACGGATGATAAGGACGCCGAGAAAGGGGCGGAGCCTATCTCCTCAGCACACTGGCGCCATTTTCCCTCACAGCTCAGTTGGAGGGAAGCTCCCTGGCTCTCCCCTGCAGTCACTACACTACAGAAAGGGGTTAAAAAAGAGAGGGGGGCACAAATTAGGCGCAGTATAAACAATACAGCAGCTATAAAGGGAAAAACACTTATATAAGGTTATCCCTGTATATATATATATATAGCGCTCTGGTGTGTGCTGGCAAACTCTCCCTCTGTCTCCCCAAAGGGCTAGTGGGGTCCTGTCCTCTATCAGAGCATTCCCTGTGTGTGTGCTGTGTGTCGGTACGTTTGTGTCGACATGTATGAGGAGAAAAATGATGAGGAGACGGAGTAGAGTGTCTGTAATAGTGGTGTCACCCCCTGGGGGGTCGACACCTGAGTGGATGTACTGTTGAAATTGCGTGACAGTGTCAGCTTTGTATAAAAGACAGTGGTTGACATGAGACAGCCGGCTACTCAGCTTGTGCATGTCCAGACGTCTCATACAGGGGCTCTAAAGCGCCCGTTACCTCAGATACAGACGCCGACACGGATACTGACTCCTGTGTCGACGGTGAAGAGACAACCGTGATTTCCAATAGGGCCACACATTGCATGATTGAGGCAATGGAAAAAGTTTACACTCTTCTGATAATATAAATACCACCAAAAAAAGGGGTATTATGTTTGGTGAGGAAAAACTTCCTGTAGTTTTCCTGAATCTGAGAAATAAAATGAGGTGTGTGATGATGCGTGGGTTTCCCCCCGATAACAATTGATAATTTCTAAAAAGTTATTGGCAGTATACCTTTTCCCGCCAGAGGTTAGGGTGCGTTGGGAAACACCCCCTAGGGGGGATAAGGCGCTCACACGCTTGTAAGAACAAGGGCTCTACCCTCTCTGGAGATGGCCGCCCTTAGGGATCCTGCTGATAGAAAGCAGGAGGGTATCCTAAAATGTATTTACACACATACTGGTGTTATACTGCGACCAGCAATCGCCTCAGCCTGGATGTGCAGTGCTGGGTTGGCGTGGTCGGATTCCCTGACTGGAAATTTGATATCCTAGATAAGGACAGTATATTATTGCCTATAGAGCAATTAAAAGATGCATTTCTATATATGCATGATGCACAGCGGAATATTTGCCGACTGGCATCAAGTATAAGTGCGTTGTCCAATTATACCAGTAAAGTGGTCAGGTGATGCGGATTCCAAACGGCATTTGGAAGTATTGCCTTAAAAAAGGTCGCCTCTCAAAATAAGAAGCCGTATTATCAGGCGCAGTCCTGGTTGGCAAGCGGACAAAAGGGTTCCTCTTTTCTGCTCGTGACAGAGGGAGAGGAAAATGGCTACAGAGATCAGCCAGTTCCCAGGAACAGAAACCCTTTTCCGCCTCTGCCAAGCTCTCAGTATGACGCTAGGGCTTTACAAGTTCAGGCACGGTGGGGGCCCGTTCTCAATGAATTTCAGTGCGCAGTGGGCTCACTCGCAAGTAGACCCCTGGATCCTTCAGGTAATATTTCTGGGGTACAAATTGGAATTCGAGACGTATTCCCCTCGCCGTTTCCAAAAGTCTGTTTTACTGACGTCTCCCGCTGACAGGGAGGCAGTTTTGGAAGCCATTCACAAGCTGTATTCCCAGCAGGTGATAATTAAGGTACCCCTCCTGCAACAGGGAACGGGGTATTATTCCACACTATTGTGGTACCGAAGCCAGACAGCTCGGTGAGACCGATTTTAAAATCTAAAATCTTTGAACACTTACATACAGAGGTTCAAATTCAAAATTGAGTCACTCAGAGCAGTGATTGCAAACCTGGAAGAAGGGGACTACATGATGTCTCGGGACATCAAGGATGCTTACCTTCATGTCAAAATTTACCCTTCTCACCAAGGGTATCTCAGGTTATGGTACAGAACTGTCACTATCAGTTCAGACGCTGCCGTAGGGATGGTCCACGGCACCCCGGGTCTTTACTGAAGTAATGACCGTAATGATGATATTCCTTCGAAGGAAGGGAATTTTAGTTATCCTTTACTTGGACGATTCCCTGATAAGGGTGAGATCCAGGGAACAGTTGGAGATCGGTGTAGCACTACCTCAGGTAGTGTTGCGGCAGCACGATTGGATTCTCAATATTCCAAAATCGCAGCTGGTTCCGACGACTTGTCTTCTGTTCCTAGGGATGATCCTGGACACAGTCCAGAAAGAAGGTGTTTCTCCCGGAGGAGAAAGCCAGGGAGTTATCCGAGCTAGTCAGGAACCTCCTAAAACCGAACCAAGTCTCAGTGCATCAATGCACAAGGGTTCTGGGTAAAAATGGTGGCTTCCTACGAAGCAATCCCATTCGGCAGATTCCACGCAAGACTTCCCAGTGGAACCTACTGGACAAATGGTCCGGGTCGCATCTTCAGATGCTTCAGCGGATAACCCTGTCACCAGGGACAAGGGTATCCCTCCTGTGGTGGTTGCAGAGTGCTCATCTTCTAGAGGGCCGCAGATTCGGCATGCGGGACTGGGTCCTGGTGGCCACGGATGCCAGCCTGCGAGGCTGGGGAGCAGTCACACAGGGAAGGAATATCCAGGGCTTATGGTCAAGCCTGGAGACATCACTTCACATAAATGTCCTGAAGCTAAGGGCCATTTACAATGCTCTAAGCTTAGCAAGACCTCTGCTTCAAGGTCAGCCGGTGTTGATCCAGTCGGACAACATTACGGCAGTCACCCACGTAAACAGACAGGGTGCCACAAGAAGCAGGAGGGCAATGGCAGAAGCTGCAAGGATTCTTCGCGGGGCGAAAAACCATGTGATAGCACTGTCAGCAGTTTTCATTCCGGGAGTGGACAACTGGGAAGCAGTTTTCCTCAGCACGACCTCCACCCGGGAGAGTAAGGACTTCACCCAGAAGTCTTCCACATGATTATAAACCGTTGGGAAAAACTCGACAGGTATTGCGCCACGTCAAGGGACCCTCAGGCAATAGCTGTAGATGCTCTGGTAACACCGTGGGTGTACCAATCAGTGTATGGGTTCCCTCCTCTGCCTCTCATACCCAAGGTACTGAGATTGATAAGATGGAAAGGAGTAAGCACTATATTAGTGGCTCCGGATTGGCCAAGAAGGAATTGGTAACCGGAACTTCAAGAGATGCTCACGGAGGATCCGTAGCCTCTACCTCTAAGAAGGGACCTGCTCCAGCAAGGACCTTGTCTGTTCCAAGACTTACCGCGGCTGCGTTGACGGCATGGCGGTTGAACGCCGGATCCTGAAGGAAAAAGGCATTCCGGATGAAGTCATCCCTATCCTGATCAAAGCCAGGAAGGATGTAACCGCAAAACATTATCACCGCATTTGGCGAAAATATGTTGCGTGGTGCGAGGCCAGTAAGGCTCGACGGAGGAAATTCAACTGGGTCGATTCCTACATTTCCTGCAAACAGGAGTATCTATGGGCCTGAAATTGGGGTCCATTAAGGTTTAAATTTCGGCTCTGTCAATTTTCTTCCAAAAAAGAACTAGCTTCAGTCCCTGAAGTTCAGACATTTGTTAAAGGGGTACTGCATATACAGCCTCCTTTTGTGCCTTTAGTGGCACTTTTGGGATCTCCAGGTGGTTTTTGGGTTCCAAAAGTCACATTGGTTTGACACACTTAAATCTGTGGAGTTAAAATATCTCACAGAAAAAGTAGTCATGCTGTTGGCTCTGGCCTGGGCCAGGCGCGTGTCAGAATTGGTGGCTTTATCCTGTAAAAGCCCTTATCTGATTTTCCATTCGGACAGGGCGGAATTGAGGACTCGTCCTCAGTTTCTCCCTAAGGTGGTTTCAGCGTCTCACCTGAACCAAACCTATTGTGGTGCCTGCGGCTACTAGGGACTTGGAGGACTCCAAGTTGCTAGACGTTGTCAGGACCCGGAAAATATATGTTTCCAGGACGGCTGGAGTCAGGAAATCTGACTCGCTGTTTATCCTCTATGCACCCAACTAGCTGGGTGCTCCTGCTTCTAAGCAGACTATTGCTCGTTGGATTTGTAGTACAATTCAGCTTGCACATTCTGTGGCAGGCCTGCCACAGCCAAAAATCTGTAAATGCCCACTCCACAAGGAAGGTGGGCTCATCTTGGGCAGCTGCCCGAGGGGTCTCGGCTTTACAACTTTGCCGAGCAGTTACTTGGTCAGGAGCAAATACGTTTGTAAAATTCTACAAATTTGATACCCTGGCTGAGGAGGACCGGGAGTTCTCTCATTGGGGGCTGCAGAGTCATCCGCACTCTCCCGCCCGTTTGGGAGCTTTGGTATAATCCCCATGGTCCTTACGGAGTTCCCAGCATCCACTAGGACGTCAGAGAAAATAAGAATTTACTTACCGATAATTCTATTTCTCGTAGTCCGTAGTGGATGCTGGGCGCCCATCCCAAGTGCGGATTGTCTGCAATACTGGTACATAATTATTGTTACCAAAAAATTCGGGTTATTGTTGTAGTGAGCCATCTTTTCGAGAGGCTTCTCTATTATCATGTTGTTAACTGGGTTCAGATCACAAGTTGTACAGTGTGATTGGTGTGGCTGGTATGAGTCTTACCCGGGATTCAAAATCCTTCCTTATTGTGTACGCTCGTCCGGGCACAGTATCCTAACTGAGGCTTGGAGGAGGGTCATAGGGGGAGGAGCCAGTGCACACCAGGTGATCCTAAAGCTTTCTTTAGATGTGCCCTGTCTCCTGCGGAGCCGCTATTCCCCATGGTCCTTACGGAGTTCCCAGCATCCACTACGGACTACGAGAAATAGAATTATCGGTAAGTAAATTCTTATTTTTTTTTTAATATGGCGTCAATGTTCTTAGACAAGTTTCTAAAAAGTTGCAATAACGTCTCTTATGGGCCCTACACACTGGCCGACTTCACTGCACGATATGAACGATCTCGTTCTTTAATGAACGAGATAACGTTCATATCGTGCAGTGTGGAGTCACCAGCGATGAACGATGCGCGGCCCCGCGCTCGTTCATCGCTGTTGACATGTCTGCTGTGCATGCAGGCCAATATGGACGAGATCGTCCATATTTGCCTGCACGTCTATGGAGCCGGGTGACGGGGGGAGTGAAGAAACTTCACTCCCCCCGTCACTGCCCCCCCGCCGCCGGGTCGCCGTCGGCCGTATCGGCCGTCGGGCACCTTGGCGGCACATCGCGAGATGTGTAGGGGCCATTACCTCTCATCTGCAAGTTCAAACCCCCTCTCCGATGAATATAACATCTCCAGGTACCGGTCCTGCATCATTTAACCCATTATTGAACTTTTTAGAAAAGTTCACCTGAAAAGGTACATCTTTGGGGTCAATTCAGTTCGATGACTAGTTGCCAATTCCGCTAGTTTACTTAACGTTTCGTCGACAATTGAAATTCCCACTAATTCAATTCTCGCCAATGTGACTGTTTAGTCGGCGATGTTCGGTTGTAGTCGGCGATGTATATACAGTTCCCGACAATTTGTTCTCCCTATAGGTTATAGTGGTCAGACCAATTCAATGAACTTGCGGGTGGGGAGAGAGTTCGAATTCCCGACAATTTTAGAGGGGGGTGAGAGTTTACAATTTTTTTTGTTTTGAATTTAATACTAAGCTAATAGAAATGCTGTAATTAAGGTCTAATTTTTAAATCCAACATATTTATATTCCCACAGGCTAGTTTAGCAAGTGGTTTGTCCCTCTCCCTTCTTAGTTGTTTCAACTAACATATCTTGCTGCAATAGAGGATTTCATCTGAAGAAGGACAGCATGCACCTGACTGGAGTTTGAAGAGGACGCCGATCAAATCTGATCATATAGTACATGATTACACAACTAGGACAGCGATGTGTTTTGTGCCGCAGCGCAGCGCAAACAACATTGCAGCGGGGCAGTTATGTCAAAGAATGCTGGTTCTCCCTACAAAACAGCAGGTTTAAGTTGCGAGAACCGGCATTCTCTGATTTACGGAGCGCTAAATTGATTAGCTGCGGGAGCCCCCTACTGGCACTATTCAATCCGTGCTGAATTGAATTTACCCCTTAGAAAAAACATTTTACTTAATTTAATATTATTTTCAGAATTTTTAAATAAACTTTTGGACTTGCGGTGGCGTGAAAAATATTCTGATACTCAGGTGGTGATACAAAAAAGTTTGGAAAACCACTGCACTACACCTTACTACTGCTGCTACTCTACACCGCTCACCCTGCACACACTACAGTACTGCTGCTAATCTCTACTCCCGTCCCCACCTACAGTACACTACAGCCCCATACACACAGGGAGATTTCCCCAGAGATGTGTGCTGAGTGGGGTGGGTGGGGGTGGGGGGTCGCTCATGTAACCCAGCGGTGAAATGAGTGATGTGCTAGATTGAGCCTGCATGCAGGCTCAATCTAGCACCGGCGATAGTGAAGCGCGGGGCCGCGCATCGCTATCGCTGTGGGGTTACACACGGAGAGATCCGTGCTTAAAATTCTAAGCAATCTAGTCAGATTGCTTAGAATTTAAGCACTGATCTCTCCGTGTGTACCCCCCTTACCTCTCACCCAATACACTACTTCACTCCCTTCCCTACATAATCCGTCACTACGCTGCACTGCACCCCCCCTCCTCGTACACACTATCTTGCACCCCCATCCCCACAAACACTATACTACAGCCACTACCCTGCACCCCACTTCCCACACCCAGTACACTAGGCCGGACAATCGGTTGATCGCCAGTTCATGCTACCATATTAATAACCTACTCTTAGTGCACAGAGACCCCTGAGTATTTACTATATGAGAGCATAAGACATTTGCACAGAGGCAATTTCCAAAGTGAAAAGGGCAAACACATATGCATGGACAAATGTACTGCAGGTCAGTATTTTTGTACCTTTGGAAGTAATTTAGAGTTGGGTACATACTCATTTTGCATAGTGAAATATCCACGTTTGACCTGTGCATGCCTACCTCTCAACCAACACTCTGGTGTAGAATGGCTGACTGATGGTCAGCATACCGGCAGCAGAATCCCGGCGGGCGCGAGCCTTGCGGGCTCTCTGCGCTTGCGGCTCGGTGGTGCCCTGCGGTCGCCATGGCTTCTATTCCCACTCTATGGGTGTCGTGGACACCCACGTATGGGAATAGTCCCTGTTGGTCGGCATAGTGAGGGGGCGGGATGTAGGGGGAGGTCATGTGATCGTCCGTCTCCTGACCGCCGGTCACATGAATACATCCCCCCAACACTCCCTTCCCCACACACATTTCACTACCTCTCACCCTGCATACCCCTCCCCGCAAACACTACTGCAGCTACCCTGCACCCTCTCCATGCCACACTACACTACTTCTCACTGTACACACCCTCCCCTGCATACTACCGCCGAATAAGTGGATACCTTTAAATACCTGGGTTCAACTATCAACGGTCAACAGATAGCCGCTACAAGTGACATCACGAGACGCATAGGTTGTGCCATAGCTGCCTTTGCATCTCTGAAATAAGGCCTCTGGGACCAAAAGGACATTACCATTGCCACAAAAATTAGGGTATTCAACATATCAGTTAGAACAAATTTACTTTATGGTTTAGAATAATGGCAATACTTAAAAACGACCTAACAAAGCTGGAATGTTTCCAAATGAGGTGCTTACGAAATATACTTCAAGAAAAACGAATGGACCGGAGAAATTAAAACATCCGAAAACTATGCAAAGACCAACCCACAGTTGAATCCTATATTAAAAGACAGCGTTTAAAGTGGTTTGGACATGTCTGCAGAATGGAGCCTAAATGAATACCATAACAGTGCCTAAATACTGTAACACATTCCGGAGGAATGGAAAATAGTAAGTGATACGCCAAAGAAAACATGGCTAAAGTCGATTGCCCAAGATCTTCAACCATTACACTTCTACATTGATGATGCCACGCACGCCGCCTTAAACCAATCCCAGTTACGTGTGATTATTAGAGATTCCCTGCCTTTGGCTGTGCCAGCAAGCTTACCCTACTGGTGCCAACGACTATTAAGTCACATTATAAAGTGATGATTGATGTTTTTCCACACTTCCACAGAACAATATACTGCTTCCCACTGCTGCTACCATTCCTTTCATGTCAGTACCAAAATGGTTGTGGCTTTTACTCCAAAGTCTTGCCTTAACATTGCATTCCTGGGATTAAAAGGAGGGAAAATAAGTCTCCTCTCTGTCCCTTCCCCAACTTGCATATTTAAGTCAGACTAATTACAATATCCCTCCCTGAAGTGAATTGCAGACTAAAAAAACAAATAACACACCACATTCCTGACAATTGAATTCCCGGGAGTTTGTAAATTCCCGGGAGTTTGCAAATTCCCGACATTCATATTTAAGTCAGACTTATTACAATATCCCTCTCTGAATTGAATTGCCGGCTAAAAAACACATTCCTGACAATTAAATTCCCGTGATGCACGGGAGTTTGTAAAGTCAGGAATTTGAAGAAAACTCTCACTGAATTGAATTGACCACTTTATTGGCAATTTAAAACCCTCCAAGTGCATGATTATTCATTAGGAGGGGTATACTGGGGTTCTGCATTGTGTACTGACATATTTTTACAGTAAAATAAATATTTCTCTTACGTCCTAGAGGATGCTGGGGACTCCCTAAGGACCATGGGGTATAGATGGACTCCGCAGGAGACATGGGCACTATAAAGAACTTTAGAATGGGTGTGCACTGGCTCCTCCCTCTATGCTCCTCCTCCAGACCTCAGTTTGTTCCTGTGCCCAGAGGAGACTGGGTGCATTACAGGGAGCTCTCCTGAGTTTGTCTGAAAAAAAGAATTTTGTTAGGTTTTTTATTTTCAGGGAGCACTGCTGGTTACAGGCTCCCTGCATCGTGTGACTGAGGAGAGAGAAGCAGACCTACTTAAGTGATGGGCTCTGCTTCTTAAGCTACTGGACACCATTAGCTTCAGAGGGAGTTGGAACGCAGGTCTCCCCTCGCCGTTCGTCCCAGAGCCGTGCCGCCGTCCTCCTCACAGAGCTGGAAGAAAGAAGCCGGGTGAGTATAAGAAGAAAGAAGACTTCAAAGGCGGCAGAAGACTTCAGATCTTCTCTGAGGCCATTGCTCCCACACACAACACACACTGCAGGCACGGATGGGTGCAGGGAGCAGGGGGGGGGCGCCCTGGACAGCAATATTACACCTCTAGGACTGGCTAGTACATATATAGGCTGCGGAGGCAGTATATATTAAAATCCCCCGCAAGTATTACAAAATTGAGCTTGATCCCACAGCACTAACCAGCGCCATTTTCTCCACAGACCACTGCAGAGGAGCTGGCTCCCCGGACTCTCCCCTGCTGAACACGGTGACACAGGGCAGAAAAGAGGGGGGGGGGGGCGCATTTGTAAGGCGCAGTGAGTGTATTATATACAGATAATTATATATAAAAGCGCTATTTATCTGTGAATTTTGTTCCAGTGTGAGTTGGCGCTGGGCGTGTGCTGGCATACTCTCTCTCGGTCTCTCCAAAGGGCCTTATTGGGGAACCGTCTCCATATAAATATATCCCTGTGTGTGGGGGGGTGTCGGTACGAGTGTGTCGGCATGTCTGAAGCGGAAGGCTCATCTAAGGAGGAGGTGGAGCAGTTGATTGTGGTGTCTCCGTCGGCAACGCCGACACCTGATTGGTTGGACATGTGGAATGTTTTAAATGCAAATGTGACTTTATTACATAAAATGATGGACAAAGCAGAGTCCAGGGAAAAAGCAGGGAGTCAATCCATGGCTTTGGCTGTGTCACAGGGCCCTTCAGGGTCCCAAAAACGTCCTCTATCCCAAATAGCAGACACTGATACCGACACGGATTCTGACTCCAGTGTCGACTACGATGATGCAAGGTTACACCCAAGGGTGGCCAAAAGTATTCATTATATGATTATTGCAATAAAAAATGTTTTGCATATCACAGATGACCCCTCTGTCCCTGACACGAGGGTGCACATGTTTAAGGAAAAGAAACCTGAGGTAACCTTTCCCCCATCTCATGAGCTGAATGAGTTATTTGAAAAAGCTTGGGAAACTCCAGACAAGAAACTACAGATTCCCAAGAGGATTCTTATGGCGTATCCTTTTCCTGCACGGGACAGGTTACGGTGGGAATCCTCGCCCAGGGTGGACAAGGCTTTAACGCGCTTGTCCAAGAAGGTGGCGCTACCGTCTCCAGACACGGCAGCCCTCAAGGATCCTGCTGATCGCAGACAGGAAACTACCTTAAAATCTATTTATACACATATGGGTGCTTTACTCAGGCCGGCAATGGCATCGGCATGGGTATGTAGCGCAGTTGCAGCTTGGACAGATACCTTGTCAGCTGACATTGATATCCTAGATAGGGATACCATTTTATTGACCTTAGATCACATTAAAGACGCAGTCTTATATATGAGAGACGCTCAGAGAGATGTTGTGCTGCTAGGTTCGAGAGCCAGTGCCATGGCGATTTCGGCTAGGCGAGCCCTCTGGACCCGCCAATGGACAGGTGATGCCGACTCAAAGAGGCATATGGAGGTTTTACCTTACATGGGTGAGGTTTTATTTGGGGAAGGTCTCGCGGACCTGGTTTCCACAGCTACCGCGGGTAAATCTGATTTTTTTGCCTTTTGTTCCCCCACAGCAAAAGAAAACTCCACAATATCAGATGCAGTCCTTTCGGTCGCATAAGTCCAGAAGAGGTCGGGGCTCATCCTTCCTCGCCAGAGGTAAGGGTAGAGGGAAAAGAACGCCTGCTACGGCTAGTTCCCAGGAGCAGAAGTCCTCCCCGGCTTCCACTAAATCCACCGCATGACGCTGGAGCTCCACTGAGGGAGTCCGCACCGGTGGGGGCACGTCTTCAACTCTTCAGCCAGGTCTGGGTTCTGTCAGGCGTGGATCCTTGGGCGCTGGAAATTGTGTCCCAAGGCTGCAAACTGGAATTCGAAGAGGTGCCTCCTCGCCGATTTTTCAAGTCTGCCTTGCCAGCTGCTCCCCCAGAGAGGGAAATAGTGTTAGCTGCAATTCAAAAGCTGTGTCAACAGCAAGTGATTATCAAGGTTCTCCTAGTCCAACAGGGGAAAGGGTACTATTCAACCCTGTTCGTGGTCCCGAAACCGGATGGCTCGGTCAGACCCATTTTAAATCTAAAATCCCTTAACCTGTACTTGAAAAGTTCAAATTCAAGATGAAATCGCTCCTGGCAGTGATCTCCAGCCTGGAAGGTGGGGATTTTATGGTGTCACTAGACATAAAGGATGCATACCTTCATGTCCCCATATATCCTCCTCATCAGGAGTACCTGAGATTCGCTGTACAGGACTGTCATTACCAGTTTCAGACGTTGCCGTTTGGGCTTTCCACGGCCCCGAGGATTTTCACCAAGGTGATGGCGGAGATGATGGTGCTCCTGCGCAGGCAGGGAGTCACAATTATCCCGTACTTGGACGATCTCCTGATAAAAGCGAGATCGAGAGATCAATTGCTGAAAAGCGTGTCGCTCTCCCTGAGAGTGCTACAACAGCACGGTTGGATTCTAAATCTGCCAAAGTCTCACTTGATTCCAACGTCTATCATTCCTAGGCATGATTCTGGACACGGAACAGAAGAGGGTTTTTCTCCCAATGGAAAAAGCCCAGGACCTCCAGAACATGGTCAGAGACCTGCTAAAACCAAAAAGTGTCTGTTCATCAATGCACTCAAGTTCTGGGAAAAATGGTGGCAGCCTACGAGGCCATCCCCTTCGGCAGGTTCCATGCGAGGACATTTCAGTGGGACCTTCTGGACAAGTGGTCCGGGCCCCATCTACAAATACATCAGAAGATAAGCCTGTCCCCCAGGGCCAGGGTGTCTCTCCTGTGGTGGCTGCAGAGTGCTCACCTTCTAGAGGGTCGCAGGTTCGGCATTCAAGACTGGGTTCTGATAACCACGGACGCGAGCCTCCGAGGATGGGGAGCAGTCACACAAGGAAGACATTTTCAGGGACTATGGTCAAGCCAGGAGGCTTGTCTACACATCAACGTACTGGAATTGAGGGCCATATACAACGGCCTACGACAAGCGGAGAATCTTCTTTGCGACCTACCGGTTCTGATTCAATCAGACAACGTCACAGCCGTGGCTCATGTAAACCGCCAAGGCGGGACAAGGAGCAGAGTGGCAATGGCGGAAGCCACCAGGATTCTTCGCTGGGCGGAAAATCACGTAAGCGCTCTGTCAGCAGTCTTCATTCCGGGAGTGGACAACTGGGAAGCAGACTTCCTCAGCAGACACGATCTCCATCCAGGAGAGTGGGGACTTCATCAAGAAGTTTTTGCAGAGATAACAAGTCATTGGGGACTTCCTCAAGTAGACATGATGGCGTCAAGCCTCAACAAGAAGCTTCGGAGGTATTGTGCCAGGTCAAGGGACCCTCGGGCAGTAGCGGTGGACGCCCTGGTGA
This sequence comes from Pseudophryne corroboree, assembly GCF_028390025.1. Classification (NCBI taxonomy): domain Eukaryota; kingdom Metazoa; phylum Chordata; class Amphibia; order Anura; family Myobatrachidae; genus Pseudophryne; species Pseudophryne corroboree. Next base: position 642,592,019 of record NC_086444.1, read on the forward strand.
CACCATGGGTATTTCAGTCGGTCTATGTGTTCCCTCCTCTTCCTCTCATCTCAAAATGTGACACCATGGGTATTTCAGTCGGTCTATGTGTTCCCTCCTCTTCCTCTCTTCTCAAAATATTGAGAATCATAAGACGAAAAAGAGTGCAGACAATACTCATTGTTCCAGATTGGCCTCAAAGGGCCACTGTCAGGAATCGACTCACCAAGCTGACATCTGTCCGCCGCTGCGGACTCCGTCCTGGGTCCCTGCGTTCATCTGTCATCCGCGTCTCTGCCATCAGATGCCATCCTGGGCCTGGGAGCGCTCCTGTGATAGCGGGCGTGTAGCACGCCGCGTTCCCGCTAGGCCGCGGCATGGGCGCCGCCATGACAGCCTCCAGCAGTCGGCATACGGCGGCCAATCCGGTGCTTGGCCGCACCCACTTTTCCTCACTCCACCAATGACTGTTTAACAAGGGGTATATATGAAGCTGCAGGATCAGTCTGCAGGCATCCTGAACTTTGTGTCACTCCTGCGACTCATGTGTAAGGATCTGGTTCCTGTTTCCTCCGTGTACCTGGATACCTACCTGCTGTTCCGTGTTCCTGGCTTTCTACCTGAGACTTTGTACTCCTGGTTACTTTTCACAGCTCCGTGGAACTTCAAGCCCCAGCAATACCTGCATCCATCTACAGGCTTCACACTCATCACCATCTCTGTGTGCTTCAGCCTAGCAGTAGAGACTGACTCCAGGTGTGTTCTATCTCCCCACCTGTGATGCAGCTTGCTCGCTGCCAGTGCTTCATCACCTGCACTGTGGACATAGTCAGACTCCTGCCTCTGCTACCAGGTTTGCCATACAACACCATCTCTGCTGGTTCCATGTTTTAATCTGCTCTGGTTTCCATACCAGAATATTCTCTGCCAAATTATCACTCATCTGTTATCATCACTACCGGTTATTATTTCTTCAGTCACCATTCATTCTGTTACCATAGACTCTCAGCTATTACGCTGTACAATTGACATTTGCATTTCTACTGTTATTTTCTGCTGCCGTTTGTGAATCATCTGTATAATAAATATCATTGCGCTCATGCGCAGAAACATAATCCAGCCTCCTCGTTTTCTCCCATCCACCTCCACTGACCCACTAGCGCCCCCTCCGGGGACACAGACAAAACCAAGTCTGACAGTAAGTTCAGGATCCATGGACTCGGATGGTGGACGGAGTGTGGGGTCAGAGGCCTTGCAAAATCTGGTCTCCCGTCTGGATGGTCAAGAGGCTGCGCAGCAGCAGATGTTCCAGTTCCTGCAAGGGATGTCCTCCCGGATAGATACACTACAGCAATCCCTGCCTAGTGTACACACTTCTACAGTTCCTGTTACTCCAGCACCTGCCAGTACTGTGAGTTCCTCTATGCCGGCTGCATCAGCTCCAGTGTCACGGCTGCACCTGCCCGTGCCAAGCAAGTATGATGGCAGCCCAAAGTTATGTCGCGGGTTTCTCAACCAATGTGAAATCCAGTTTGAATTGTTGTCACATAATTTCCCCACGTCAAGATCCAAGGTTGCCTACATCATCTCTCTACTTTCTGGATCTGCTTTGAGTTGGGTGTCTCCTCTGTGGGAACGTGCCGACCCTCTGATTAACAACTATGCAGAATTCGTGTCAACCTTCAGACGGATCTTTGACGAGCCTGGTCGTGCAACATCAGCTTCTGCCGACCTAATCCAACTTCGTCAAGGTACCCGTAGTATGGGACAATATGTCATCCAGTTCCAGACGTTGGCCGCAGAGATTCAGTGGAACAATCAAGCCCTGGTAGCAGCTTTCTGGCATGGACTCTCTGATCGGATCAAGGACGAACTGGCAACCCGCGATCTTCCTGTACAATTGTCTGATTTAATTTCCCTGTGCATCAAGTTGGACTCTCGCATCCGCGAACGCAACAATGAACGTGCTCGGAGTGAGCCACGCAGATCAAGGATGATACCTTCCGTACAGTTCCAGTCTCCACCTTCTGATGAGCCTATGCAAATAAATAGGTCCCGCCTAACTCCTGAGGAGCGGTCAAGAAGACTTCGTGAGAGACTTTGTCTTTATTGTGCGGCTGCAGGTCACCAGATTAATTCCTGCACAGTGCGTTCGGGAAACGCCAGATCCTGACTTGTAAAGGAGGAGTCAAGTTGGGATCTTCTAGACAAGCTCCTTCTAATCAAGACCTTATCCTTCCTGTGACTTTAGAGACTTCAGTTGGGCTTCAGTCTGCATCAGCATTAGTGGACTGTGGAGCCGCAGGAAATTTCATCACCCAAGCTGCGGTAAATAGATTTTGCTTGCCTGTATGTGAACTTTCTTACCCAGTCTACATTACCGCCGTGGAGGGTAGCCGAATCTCCAAGGGGAATATTTCTCACCAAACTGCACCAGTGGTTTTGGGAGTTGGGTTCCTACACTCAGAATTAATAAAGTTCTTAGTCATTCCTCAAGCCACCCAGGAGATCGTTTTGGGCATGCCCTGGCTCCAGCTACACAATCCACAGTTTGACTGGTCAATGTTACAACTTACTTCATGGGGTTCACATTGCCATCAGTCCTGTTTAGCCCAAGTTTGTCCAATCAAGTCTACTGAAGTAAAAACCCAGTCAAGTCTTCCTGCGGCTTATCAAGATTTCTCTGATGTCTTCAGTGAAAAGGCCGCGGATGTCCTGCCGCCCCATAGAGAATGGGATTGTCCCATCGATCTCCTTCCTGGCAAGAAGCCACCTAGGGGGCGTACCTACCCGTTATCTGTTCCCGAAACTGAAGCGATGAGCGACTACATCCGGGAGAATTTACAGAAGGGATTCATCCGTCCTTCATCATCACCCGCTGGTGCAGGCTTCTTCTTTGTTAAAAAGAAGGATGGAGGACTGCGTCCATGCATTGACTACCGGGGTCTCAATGACATTACCATTAAAAATAGTTATCCATTACCACTCATTACCGAATTATTTGACAGAGTTAAAGGAGCCCGCATCTTCACCAAGCTAGATCTCCGCGGTGCCTACAACCTCATCAGAATCCGGAGTGGTGACGAATGGAAGACAGCTTTTAACACTCGAGATGGTCATTACGAGTACCTGGTAATGCCATTCGGGTTGAGTAATGCCCCAGCAGTGTTCCAACACTTTGTGAACGAAATCTTCCGTGACGTTCTGTATAAATACCTCGTTGTTTATCTGGATGATATCCTCATCTTCTCCCAAGATCTTCCCTCTCATCGTCTACAAGTCCGTGAAGTCCTCCGACGTCTTCGTGAGAACCGGCTCTACGGTAAACTATCCAAGTGTACCTTTGAAGTTTCCTCTATACCCTTCCTGGGTTATATAATTTCCGGATCGGATCTCCAGATGGACCCGACAAAGTTGGAAGCCATTGCCAATTGGTCCATTCCAAATTCTCTCAAGTCTATTCAGCGGTTCCTGGGATTTGCCAACTACTATAGGAAATTTATTCGGGGATTCTCCACTCTCATCGCTCCTATTACCAACTTAACTCGGAAAGGGGCAGACCATTCCAACTGGTCAGAAGAGGCTTTAGCGGCCTTCCAGAAGATCAAGCTGGCCTTTATGTCTGCTCCAGTTCTGTCCCAGCCAGATGTAAACAGACCGTTCGAGTTGGAGGTGGATGCCTCTACAGTTGGAGTTGGAGCTGTTCTCTCCCAGAAGGGAACTGATGGGAAAATCCACCCCTGTGGATTTTATTCTCGTAAATTCCTCCCTGCAGAAGCTAACTACTCCGTTGGAGATCAAGAACTACTGGCGATTAAGCTGGCCCTCGAGGAATGGAGGTATCTCCTGGAAGGGGCCAAACATCCGTTCAACATCTACACGGATCATAAAAATCTGCTATATTTAAAGGCAGCCCAGTGCCTTAATCCTCGCCAGTCCAGGTGGGCTATGTTTTTCTCACGTTTTAACTTTAAGCTTCATTTCCGCCCAGGTTCGCAGAATGTTAAAGCTGACGCCTTATCCCGATCTATGGAATCCGAAGAGGAAACGCCTGACTCAGTTCCACATTCCATCCTGAATCCAGTGGTATTTGCTGCATCTCAAGTCTCCCCAGCTCCTCCTCCTGGTAAGACTTTTGTTTCCCCAGAACTCCGTCCCAAGTTGCTGTCTTGGGCCCATCAATCCAAGTTCACTGGTCATCCCGGTGTCCTGAAAACCTTCAAGTTCCTCTCTGAGACATACTGGTGGCCAAAGATGAAAGCTGACATCAAGGATTTCGTAGCATCCTGTCCTAAGTGTGTGCAGCACAAGACTCCTCGTCAGTCTCCAGCAGGTCAGTTACAACCATTGTCTATTCCTAGTCGCCCTTGGTCACACCTGTCCATGGACTTTATCTCCGACCTTCCTCCTTCTCAAGGATACAATACCATCTGGGTTGTAGTGGACAGATTTACCAAGATGGCCCATTTTGTTCCTCTCCAGGGTCTCCCTTCTGCCCCAAAACTCGCCCAAATCTTCCTACGGGAGATTTTCCGCTTACATGGTCTACCCTCAGAAATAATATCCGACCGAGGTGTACAGTTTGTAGCGAGGTTTTAGAGGGCTCTCTGTTCTGCCATGCAGGTTAAACTGAAGTTCTCGTCATCTTACCACCCTCAGACGAATGGGCAGACAGAGAGGGTAAATGAAGAACTAGAGACATTTTTAAGATTGACTGGTTTGATCTGCTCCCATGGGCCGAGTTTGCCCACAACTTCCGCTACCACACTGCTACTGAGACAACTCCATTCTTTGCAGTATATGGGCAACATCCTCGTGTTCCAGACTTCCAAGAACTCCCTCACATGGATGTTCCTGCTGCCACTACTGCCCTGAGTCAGTTTTCTTCAATCTGGAGGAAGATTCACATTTCTCTCAAAAAGGCCTCCAGCCGGTATAAATACTTTGCTGATCGCAAAAGACGCGCAGTTCCTAGCCTGAAACCTGGGGACAAGGTTTGGCTGTCTACCCGGAACCTCCGTCTTAGGGTCCCGTCTATGAAATTTGCACCACGTTTCATTGGCCCCTTCCCTGTCGAAAGAGTCATCAACCCTGTGGCCTACAAGCTGAAGTTACCACCTTCTCTGCGAATACCTAATGCTTTTCATGTTTCTCTCCTCAGACCTTTAGTCCTGAATCATTTCCAAAGAGCTCTTCCAGTTGGCCCCAAAGTTCGAACTCAGCGGGGCGTGGAGTTCGAGATTGGCAAGATTCTGGATTCCCGTTGCCGGTATGGACGTCTTCAATACCTTGTCGATTGGTCCGGTTATGGCCCAGAGGAGAGAAGTTGGGTAAATTCGTTGGATGTCCATGCTCCAAGGTTGGTCCGTGTCTTCCATAACACTCATCCTTCCAAGCCACGTGGGTGTTCGGTGCCCACCCTTAAAGGGGGGGGTACTGTCAGGAATCGACTCACCAAGCTGACATCTGTCCGCCGCTGCGGACTCCGTCCTGGGTCCCTGCGTTCATCTGTCATCCGCGTCTCTGCCATCAGACGCCATCCTGGGCCTGGGAGCGCTCCTGTGATAGCGGGCGTGTAGCACGCCGCGTTCCCGCTAGGCCGCGGCGTGGGCGCCGCCATGACAGCCTCCAGCAGTCAGCATACGGCGGCCAATCCGGTGCTTGGCCGCACCCACTTTTCCTCACTCCACCAATGACTGTTTAACAAGGGGTATATATGAAGCTGCAGGATCAGTCTGCAGGCATCCTGAACTTTGTGTCACTCCTGCGACTCATGTGTAAGGATCTGGTTCCTGTTTCCTCCGTGTACCTGGATACCTACCTGCTGTTCCGTGTTCCTGGCTTTCTACCTGAGACTTTGTACTCCTGGTTACTTTTCACAGCTCCGTGGAACTTCAAGCCCCAGCAATACCTGCATCCATCTACAGGCTTCACACTCATCACCATCTCTGTGTGCTTCAGCCTAGCAGTAGAGACTGACTCCAGGTGTGTTCCATCTCCCCACCTGTGATGCAGCTTGCTCGCTGCCAGTGCTTCATCACCTGCACTGTGGACATAGTCAGACTCCTGCCTCTGCTACCAGGTTTGCCATACAACACCATCTCTGCTGGTTCCATGTTTTAATCTGCTCTGGTTTCCATACCAGAATATTCTCTGCCAAATTATCACTCATCTGTTATCATCACTACCGGTTATTATTTCTTCAGTCACCATTCATTCTGTTACCATAGACTCTCAGCTATTACGCTGTACAATTGACATTTGCATTTCTACTGTTATTTTCTGCTGCCGTTTGTGAATCATCTGTATAATAAATATCATTGCGCTCATGCGCAGAAACATAATCCAGCCTCCTCGTTTTCTCCCATCCACCTCCACTGACCCACTAGCGCCCCCTCCGGGGACACAGACAAAACCAAGTCTGACAGCCTGGTATTTAGATCTTCAGGAAATGCTCACAGAAGATCCGTGGCCTCTTCCTCTCAGGGAGGACCTGTTGCAGTAGGGGCCCTGCGTGTTCCAAGACTTACCGCGGTTACGTTTGACGGCATGGCGGTTGAACGCCGGATCCTAGCGGAAAAGGGCATTCCGGATGAGGTCATGCCTACCGAATCCTAGCTGGGAAAGGTATTCCGGAAGAAGTCATCCCTACGCTGATAAAGGCTAGGAAAGAGGTGACGGCGAAACATTATCACCGTATCTGGAGGAAGTATGTATCTTGGTGTGAAGCCAAGAATGCTCCTACGGATGATTTCCATCTGGGCCGTTTTCTCCACTTTCTACAGACAGGAGTGGATATGGGCCCGAAGTTAGGCTCCATTAAGGTACAGATTTCGGCCCTATCTATTTTCTTTCAGAAGGAATTGGCTTCTCTCCCAGAAGTCCAGACTTTTGTAAAGGGAGTGCTGCACATCCAGCCTCCTTTTGTGCCCCCAGTGGCACCATGGGACCTTAACGTGGTGTTACGGTTCCTAAACTCTCACTGGTTTGAACCGCTTCAGACGGTTGAATTTAAATTTCTCACTTGGAAGGTGGTCATGTTGTTGGCCTTGGCATCTGCGAGGCGGGTGTCCGAATTGGCGGCCTTGTCTCACAAGAGCCCCTATCTGATTTTCCATATGGATAGAGTGGAGTTGAGGACTCGTCCTCAATTTTTGCCCAAGGTGGTTTCATATGAACCAGACTATTGTGGTGCCTGTGGCTACGGGTGACTTGGAGGACTCCAAGTCCCTGGATGTAGTCAGGGCCTTACAAATCTATGTAGCCAGGACGGCTCGGGTTAGGAAAACAGAGGCACTGTTTGTCCTGTATGCAGCCAACAAACTTGGCGCTCCTGCTTCCAAGCAGACTGTTGCTCGCTGGATCTGTAACACGATTCAGCAGGCACATTCTACGGCTGGATTGCCGTTACCAAATTCGGTAAAGGCCCATTCCACTAGGAAGGTGGGCTCTTCTTGGGCGGCTGCCCGAGGCGTCTCGGCTTTACAGCTTTGCCGAGCAGCTACCTGGTCGGGTTCAAACACTTTTGCAAAGTTCTATAAGTTTGATATCCTGGCTGATGAGGACCTTGCGTTTGCTCAGTCGGTGCTGCAGAGTCGTCCGCACTCTCCCGCCCAGTCTGGAGCTTTGGTATAAACCCCATGGTCCTTACGGAGTCCCCAGCATCCTCTAGGACGTAAGAGAAATTAAGATTTTAAACCTACCGGTAAATCTTTTTCTCCTAGTCCGTAGAGGATGCTGGGCGCCCGTCCCAGCGGACTATTTTTTGCAAGGCTTGTATATAGTTATTGCTTACATAAGGGTTATGTTACAGTTGAAATCAGTCTTTGCTTGATACTGTTTTGTTCATACTGTTAACTGGTTGCGTATATTCCAGGTTATACGGTGTGGATGGTGTGGGCTGGTTTGAATCTTGCCCTTGGATTAACAAAAATCCTTTTCTCGTACTGTCCGTCTCCTCTGGGCACAGTTCTCTAACTGAGGTCTGGAGGAGGGGCATAGAGGGAGGAGCCAGTGCACACCCATTCTAAAGTTCTTTATAGTGCCCATGTCTCCTGCGGAGCCCGTTTATACCCCATGGTCCTTACGGAGTCCCCAGCATCCTCTACGAACTAGGAGAAAAAGATTTACCGGTAGGTTTAAAATCTTATTTTTCCCTACCTTTTCACCTGCTCAGGCGGTACTTACCTACATACATGTTATTCTTGTTTATTCTGTTTTCTTTTCAGCAGTATGTAGCTTGAAAACGGTACCTGCGAGTACCGAAACGTCGCTGCCATCTGTACTGCTGTTATGATCTTTTAACCAATACACTGTTTTTTTTGCAACTGGAGTGCCGCAGCCTTTCCTTTCGTTCTATATATGTGTATATATATATATATATATATATATATATAGATATATATAGATATAGATATATAGAGAGAGAGAGAGCGAGCTCAAAAAAATAAAGGGAACACTTAAACAACACAATGTAACTCCAAGTCAATCACACTTCTGTGAATTCAAACTGTCCACTTAGGAAGCAACACTGGTTGACCATCAATTTCACATGCTGTTGTGCAAATGGAATAGACATGGGCAATGGAAATTATAGGCAATTAGCAAGACACCCCCAATAAAGGAGTTGTTCTGCAGGTGGTGACCACAGACCACTTCTCAGTTCCTATGCTTTCTGGCTGATGTTTTGGTCACTTTTGAAAGCTGGCGGTGCTTTCACTCTAGTGGTAGCATGAGTTGGAGTCTACAACCCACACAAGTGACTCAGGTAGGGCAGCTCATCCAGGATGGCACATCAATGCGAGCTGTGGCAAGAAGGTTTGCTGCGTCTGTCAGCGTAGTGTCCAGAGCATGGAGGCGCTACCAGGAGACAGGCCAGTACATCAGGAGACGTGGAGGAGGCCGAAGGAGGGCAACAACCCAGCAGCAGGACCGCTACCTCTGCCTTTGTGCAAGGAGTAACAGGAGGAGCACTGCCAGAGCCCTGCAAAATGACCTCCAGCAAGCCACAAATGTGCATGTGTCTACTCAAACGATCAGAAACAGACTCCATGAGGGTGGTATGAGGGCCCGACGTCCACAGGTGGGGGTTGTGCTTACAGCCCAACACCGTGCAGGACGTTTGGCATTTGCCAGAGAACACCAAGATTGGCAAATTCGCCACTGGCGCCCTGTGCTCTTCACAGATGAAAGCAGGTTCTCACTGAGCACATGTGACAGACGTGACAGAGTCTGGAGACGCCAAGGAGAACGTTCTGCTGCCTGCAACATCCTCCAGCATGACCTGTTTGGCAGTGGGTCAGTAATGGTGTGGGGTCGCATTTCTTTGGGGGGCCGCACAGCCCTCCATGTGCTCACCAGAGGTAGCCTGACTGCCATTAGGTACCGAGATGAGATCCTCAGACCCCTTGTGAGACCATATGCTGGAGCGGTTGGCCCTGGGTTCCTCCTAATGCAAGACAATGCTAGACCTCATGTGGCTGGAGTGTGTCAGCAGTTCCTGCAAGACAAAGGCATTGATGCTATGGACTGGCCCGCCCGTTCCCCAGACCTGAATCCAATTGAGCACATCTGGGACATCATGTCTCGCTCCATCCACCAATGCCACGTTGCACCACAGACTGTCCAGGAGTTGGCGGATGCTTTAGTCCAGGTCTGGGAGGAGATCCCTCAGGAGACCATCTGCCACCTCATCAGGAGCATGCCCAGGCGTTGTAGGGAGGTCATACAGGCATGTGGAGGCCACAGACACTACTGAGCCTCATTTTGACATGTTTTAAGGACATTACATCAAAGTTGGATCAGCCTTTAGTGTGTTTTTCCACTTTAATTTTGAGTGTGACTCCAAATCCAGACCTCCATGGGTTAATAAATTTGATTTCCATTGATAATTTTTGTGTGATTTTGTTGTCAGCACATTCAACTATATAAAGAACAAAGTATTTATTAAGAATATTTCATTAATTCAGATCTAGGATGTGTTATTTTAGTGTTCCCTTTATTTTTTTGAGCAGTGTGTGTGTGTGTGTGTGTGTGTATGTATGTATGTATGTATATGTGTGTGTGTGTGTGTGTGTGTGTGTGTGTGTATATATATATATAATTTATTTTGGGGCAAAAAAGTATTTGGACAGCCACCGATTGTGCATGTTGACCCACTTAAAAAGATGAGAGAGGTATGTAATTTCCATCATAGGTACACTTCAACTGTGAGAGACAGAATCTGAAATAAAAACCCAGGAAATCACATTGAATGATTTTTAAACAATTTACTTGTATATTCTTGTGGAAAATAAATATTTGGACACCTACCAAGCAGCAAGATTTCTGGCTCTCACAGACCTGTTACTACTTCTTTAAGAAGCTCTTCTATCCTTCACTCGTTACCTGTATTAATGGCACCTGTTTGAACTGGTTATCTGTTTAAAAGACACCTGTCCACAACCTCAAACAGTCAGACTGCTACCTCTCCACCATGGCCAAGATCAGAGAGCTGTCTAAGGACACCAGGGACAAAATTGTAGAGCTGCACAAGGCTGGGATGAGCTACTCGACAATAAGCAAGCAGCTTGGTGAGAAGAGATCAATTGTTGGTCCAATTATTAAAAGATGGAAGAAATACAAGATCACTGACAATATCCCTCGACCTGGGGCTCCATGCAAGATCTCACCTCGTGGGGTATCAATGATCTTGAGAACGGTGAGGAATCAGGCCAGAACTACACGGGGGGACCTGGTCAATGACCTCAAGAGAGCTGGGACCACAGTCACAAAGGTTACCATTAGTAACACACTACATCATCATGGATTGAAATCCTGCAGTGCCCGAAAGGCCCCCATTCTTAAGCCATCATATGTCCAGGCCCATCTAAAGTTTGCCAGTGACCATCTGGATGATCCAGAGGAGGATTGGGAGAATGTAATGTGGTCAGATGAGAGCAAAATCAAACTTTTTGGTAAAAACTCCACTCGCCGTGTTTGGTGGTAGAAGAATGATGAATGGCATCCCAAGAACACCATACCCACTGTGAAGCATGGGGGTGGAAACATCATGCTTTGGGGCTGCTTTTCTGCAAAGGGGACCGGACAACTGATTCGTATTAAGGAGAGGATGAATGGGGCCATGTATCGTGCGATTTTGGGCAAAAACCTCCTTCCCTCAGTAAGAGCATTGAAGATGGAAAGTGGCTGGGTCTTCCAGCATGACAATGACCCCAAACACACCGCCCGGGCAACTAAGGAGTGACTCTGTAAGAAGCATTTCAAGGTCCTGGAGTGGCCTAGCCAGTCTCAACCTCAACCCAATAGGAAATCTGTGGAAGGAGTTGAAAGTCTGTGTTGCCCGGCGACAGCCCTAAAACATGACAGATCTAGAGAAGATCTGCATGGAAGAGTGGGCCAAAATACCTGCTACAGTGTTTGCAAACCTGGTCAAGAACTACAGGAAACGTTTGACCTCTGTAATTGCCAACCGAGGTTATATTACAAAGTATTGAGTTAAACTTTTTGATTGTCCAAATATTTATTTTCCGCAAGAATATACAAAAAAATTGTTTAAAAATCATACAATGTGATTTCCAGTTTTTTTCTTTCTTTCAGATTCTGTCTCTCACAGTTGAAGTGTACCTATGATGGAAATTACAGACCTCTCTCTCATCTTTTTAAGTGGGTCAACTTGCACAAACGGTGGCCGTCCAAATACTTTTTTGTCCCACTGTATGTGTGTGTGTGTGTGTATATATTATATATATATATATATATATATATATACATACACTGACTAGGAGAAGCCACTCTTCCTGCTGAGGATTATCCACAAAATTGTGGCTTATACCGAACTCAGCATTATTGTATTACTGTTTGCCTTACTGAGTTGGCATATTCAATATAAACCTTGCTGTGAAATCAGCTCATTCTTTATTACATCTGTTATTGCAAAGCCTGTTTTACTGATGTGGGATTAATACGATCATTTATTGGTCATCTATTCCTTTATGTTCTTCCGACTTGTTTTTGATATTGAGCCCCTGATGAAGTCCAGTTGGACGAAACGCGTCGGGTTTCTGGTTCGGATATAAGAACATCGGATATGCAATAATTAAGAAAACCACATTGGACTTACAAATTATTCGCAATATATGGTGCCCATATCTGATGTCTGCATTTTGATTATGTCAGCCATTTGTTATTCACTGTGATTGTTGAATACTTTTATATAAATATATAAAAAAATAATTTTAAAGTGATTTGTGGTCAAATTCTGGAAGATATCATTGGGTTCAGCTCCCTTAGACACCACCCCTTTCTCTGCATGCATATAGATATATATAGATATATAAAATGTATATGTGTGTGTGTGTGTGTGTGTGTGTGTGTGTGTGTATATATATATATATATATATATATATATATATAATATAACATTCTCTTATTACCTTTGTCAAATACTGAAAGAGGCAAGAAAAATGGATTTATCCTGTTGTCTGGTATTAGTCCTCCTCTGTGTACGGCTAGATGATGACATGCAAAGCTCAGGTAGCAGCTGACAAACTCATTCCCAAAAGGAATCCTCCATAGACCAGGTGGAAAAGGATTTGCACCTTGTAATATCGCTTTTGCAATGTGATCATTCTGTACATTTTGATAACCATTAGCATATATGTAAATATATATATAAACTCACACACACACACACACACACACACACACACACACACACACACACACACACACACACACACACACACACACACACACACTTAACAAAATGTGTCTAAAGTCTATTTCTGAATTTTGAAGTTTCGGTACTTATTCCAGAGCTTTCTCAAATAATTCATAGAAGAAAGGTCTTCTACATGCATGTTTGTGTTCAGGGTTAGCCGATGGTGGAAAATAAATATATACAGTGCATCCAGAAAAAGTATTGAGTGCTTCACTTTTTCCGCATTTTGTTATATTACAGCCTTATTCCAAAATGGAATAAATTCATTTTTTCCCTCCAAATTCTACACGCAATACCCCATAATGACGAGAGAAAAGTTTTTTTGAGTTGTTTGCAAATTTATTAAAAATAAAAAAACCTAAGAAATCACATGTACATAAGTATTCACAGCCTTTACCATGAAGCTCAAAAATGAGCTCCGGTGCATCCTGTTTCCACTGATCATCCTTGAGATGTTCCTACAGCTTAATTGGAGTCCACCTGTGGTAAATTCAGTTGATTGGACATGATTTGGAAAGGCACACACCTGTCTATATAAGGTCCCACACTTGACAGTGCATGTCTGAGCACAAACCAAGCATGAAGTCAAAGGCATTGTCTGTAGACCTCCGAGACAGGATTATCTCGAAGCACAAATCTGGGGAAGGGTACAGAAAAATATCTGCTGCTTTGAAGGTCCCAATGAGCATAGTGGCCTCCATCATCCGTAAATAAAAGACGTTCAGAACCACCAGGACTCTTCCTAGAGCTGACCGGACGTCTAAACTGAGCGATCGGGGGAGAAGGGCCTTAATCAGGAAGGTGACCATGAACCCTATGGTCACTCTGTCAGAGCTTACAGCATTCCTCTGTGGAGAGAGGAGAACCTTCCAGAAGGACAACCATCTCTGCAGCAATCCACCAATCGGGCCTGTATGGTAGAGTGGCCAGACGGAAGCCACTTCTTAGTAAAAAGCACATGGCAGCCTGCCTGGAGTTTGTCAAAATGCACCTGAAGAACTCTCAGACCATGAGAAATTCTCTGGTCTGATGAGACAAAGACTGAACTCTTTGGTGTGAATGCCAGGCCTCATGTTTGGAAGAAAACTGTCTCCGCTCATCATCAGGCCAATACCATCCCTACAGTGAAGCATGGTGGTGGCAGCATCATGCTGTGGGGATGTTTTTCAGTGGCAGGAATTGGGAGACTAGTCAGGATAGAGGGAAAGATGAATGCAGCAATGTACAGAGACATCCTGGATGAAAACCTGCTCCAGAGTGCTCTTGACCTCAGACTCTGGTGAATGTTTCATCTTTCAGCAGGACAACGACCCTAAGCACACAGCCAAGATATCAAAGGAGTGGCTTCAGGACAACTCTGTGAATGTCCTTGAGTGGACCAGCCAGAGCCCAGACTTGAATCAGAGAGATCTGAAAATGGCTGTGCACCGACACTTCTCATCCAACCTGATGTAGAGGTGCTGCAAAGAGGAATGGGCAAAACTGCCCAAAGGTAGGTGCGTCAAGCTTGTGGCACCATTTTTAAAAATGACTTGAGGCTGTGATTTATTAGTTTTTGTTCTTAAAACATTTACAAAAATCTCTTCACGTTGTAATTATGGGGTATTGTGTGTAGAATTTTGAGGGAAAAAAATATTTTATTCCATTTTGCAATAAGGCTGTAACATAACAAAATGTGGAAAAAGTGAAGCGCTGTGAATACTTTCCGGATGCACTGTATGCTTACAAATATTGAACATGTGAAGATATCTATTTGTATGATTGTTCAATGATCCGCTGCCCTGAAATAGTAGTAACATGAGGAATAATAGACCACTTGGCATTGCAGTCATTTTTAGAACAAAGCATTTCCTCACATATTGACTGTTTAGATAAAATATTTAATGTTTCTTGTACTTGTAATGGAACCATATTGCCTGAAGCATGTAGAGCACAATGATAACCCATTTCAGAAGAATTCTAAGTGTAGTACTTTGAAAGGTGTGACTGATCATATAACATTAAGGGACACTGCTAAAATGTGGTGGCATGAGGCATTTTTCTTTATGCCTAGGGCTAAGGTTTGCAAATAAGAGTTACAAATAACAATGGTGTGTGTTTATGTATATATTCTATATAATAAGTGTGTGTGTGTGTGTGTGTGTGTGTGTGTGTGTGTGTGTATAATATGATATATATTTATATTATACTGAGAGACCAGCACTCACCTTGGTAAGCTCATCAATACATCAATACATCAATACATCAGTAGATAAATAAATAATGGGGTTTTAGTTCATGGCTTGTACAATGCATTTAAGCTTGCAGCCCAACATCAAGGGACCCCATCTCACTGCAAGTCCTACTCTAACACCTAGACCAGAGGTTCCCAAACTGTGTGCCGTGGCTCCCTGGGGTGCCTCGGGACACTTGCAGAGGGGTGCCCTGGGTTGGTGGTCCAGGACCAATTCAAATTATTTATGGTTAATATAATAGGCAAAACCAGTGCTGGTGGCTGCCAGTCATAAAATATGTGGCCAAACAGAAGCAAATCTTGTCCCTCACCACACAACTGACCCCAAGGATGACATATAAACGCGATCTACTTAATGTAATATTTCTTTCTAAATAAGAAATTTTTGGCCTAGGGGTGCCGTGAAAAAAATTATGATATTATAGGGCACCGTGATTCAAAAATGTTTGGAAACCACTGACCTAGACTTTTAAAAACCTGGCCACTACTATCACATCGGAGTCAAATTGAAAATATGCTTCCAGGTTTAAAGCTCATCTGCCAACTAACTTATGGCTTTTAAAGTTGAGACAGTCACCCACACAGCTTCTAAATTACCACCAAGGAAGCAGCTGACACCACAGGTTTAAAGTAAATGAGATTAGAAGGGGTGCATGCGAAAGCTATGATCACATCTATAGGAAACCACTGCACTCACCATACCCAGAAATGGGGTCCACACCTGCACTGTGTGTGTGTGTGTGTGTGTGTGTGTGTGTGTGTGTGTGTATATATATATATATATATATATATATATATATATATATATATATATATATAAAAATAAATATAATATGTATGTATGTATGTATGTACAATTTCTTATATATCGCAGCATATTCCATTGCACTATATATGTAATATACATTGTCTTACACTGCACTCTTTGCTTCTGAGACACATGATGTCAGAAACGGTCGAGGCTGTAGGTGTAATAACCTTCATTGTATATTTATTTTTTTTTGTCGCTAAAAGACTGAAAGTACCATTCTTGCTTCCTGCATGTTGCCTTTTTGACCAAGTAATTGAAAGGCTACTTTTTTCAGGAAAACTGGGTTGGAGCACGTAACGCAGTGTTGAAGATTACATTGGGAAGTTGGACCCAATTCACTAGATAAGGCCTCATAACTGATATAGTCCCCATTGATCCTAAATATGTTTGCAATAAGAGACCAGCAAGAAGATCTGTGTATGATTTTCTTACCACCGTATAGTTCCTCTTTAGTGCCAAAAATGATCTGGCTTGAAATGGAGGTTGTCACATTTGTTGGTAATAACCGCAACATGGGTGGCTAGCTTAACAAATTTACAGCTTTATAGTGTTCATTTTTGGGATTTTTTTAGGGTAGGGTGCTGAGTATTGAAGAGGGCCCTTTTTTTATTTTGAAGGGCACATTTTTGATGTGACTCTTTGCGCACAAAGCATAG